>NW_015168763.1:14562-17309 GCF_001447785.1 Gekko japonicus | reverse complement strand
CCTGAATAAAACTTGGTCTTAAAGGTGCCACTGGACTGTTTTGGGGCAGGGGGGCGGGGGGGCTCTGCAGCTTACCTGGCTGTTTCTTGCTGTGTGCGCGGGCTGCTGGGAGCGGGGGGGTGGGGCTTGTTGCATGTGCCCGCCCCCTGAGCTCTTCACTGCCGGAGCTCCGCTCCTGTGTGCTCCTGCAGGAAATGACCCCTGGCCGTTCTCCAGACTACAGAGATCAGTTCCCCTGGAGAAAATGGATGCCTTGGATCCTGTGGCACTGTACCACACTGAGATCCCTCCCCTCCTCAAACCCCACCCTCCCCACGCTCCACCCCCCAAATCTCCAGGTATTTCCCAACCCAGAGCTGGCGACCCTAGCATAGGCTGAGCTGAGAACGAATGACTGGTCCAAGGCCACCTGGTAAGTTTTGCAGGGAGTGTGGTTTTGAACCTTGGTCTCCCCAGGCATAGGCTTAGTCCCACACTGGCAGACAGTAGCTCTGTGCTTTTCACATCTGCGTGTCAGGCATCGATTCAGCAGATGGAGGAACATGGCGGTGAGAATGTTGATTTTCTGTCTTGCCATGAGAGCTCAGTGGGGAATCTTTGACCAGTGACCGTCTCTCACCCAAACCTATCTCCAAAAAAATAATAAATCTGTAAAGATAAAATCAGGGTTCCGCAGCCACCATCTCCGCTATCTTGGGACTCCTTGGGAGAAGAGGCAAATGCAGTAAATCAAAGCATTGTAGTCATGCCATGGTGACACTAAGAATAGACTGTTGTAACACTATCTACCTGGGTCTTCCATTGAAGCCAACTCAAGAGATTCCATTGGTACAGCCTAATAGCTGACACAGAGTGACACAGAGTGTTGAACTGGATGGGTCATTGGCCTGATCCAACATGGCTTCTCTTATGTACTTATGTTCTTATGAGCTAGATTCAAGTCCAGTAGCACCAAATGAGAAGGGAGCACTCACTGGAGAAGACCCTGATGCTGGGAAAGATTGAAGGTCAAAGAAGAAGGGGACAGCAAAGGATGAGATGGTTAGACAGTGTTATCGATGCAACGAACATGAAGTTGAGCAAACTCCGGAGGATGATGGAGAACAGGAGGGCCTGGCGTGATGTGGTCCATGGGGTCACGAAGAGTCGGACTCAACTGTGTGACTGAACTACAGCAACAACAAAGCGCCTTAGAAGCCAACAAGATTTGTGGGGTGACCTGGGAACTGATAGGCAGCCAATGGAGTGACAAGCAAATTGAGTATAATACCCAATCTCCACCTAACTCCTAATAATAACTGGGCAGAGACATTTTGTAGCCGCTGGAATGTCTGTAGCTGGTTGGGCTGAAACCCATCATGTCTCTGAAAGACATTTTTGGAGATGAATGATTATAGCCCTTTCTCACAGAATCCGAGGAGGCCTCCCGTTTTAAGACCTATCATTCACTGCCCCAAACGACCTTGCTGACCATTTTTAAAGAGCGGCGTTCAGTCATATGTGAGTCATCTTCTTCAGCACACTGTTGTTTCTTTAAAAAACAACAAAACAAAAACAACATGTTCCCTGATGCTTCCACTAGGCAAATTGAAGTTTAGGCACTGGGTAGAAACAGAAGTTTGAGTATTCCGTAGCCTTGCATAGAAACGGGAGATTAGTTTAAAATATCCCACAAGGATGCTAAATTTGGTAGCAAATTCCAGCTGCCGCCGATATTATCCCTTCTCCCCTTTTAAAAGGTACTTTTCAAAAAAAAAGAGGCCGAGGCAGTTAATGACTTGCTAGTTGATGTTTTTAGCATTTATTGACTGCTTCACTGTGGATGAATAGAAGCGCCCGTGGTTAATCAAAAATACCTGCGGCATCTCTGCCGGGGAGAGCAGCAACAGATTTATCCCATCCTGGCAATCCGCTGCTGTCTCCATCCCACTTGGCTTGGCCTGACATTTGCATGCGGGGGAGGGTGTGCCAACTCTCTCTTCTATCTCTCTCCCCTTTTGTCTGCAGCGATAATAGCCTTCAATGAAGCCCCCGGAGGTGCGGCTGGAATCCCACACACTCCGCTTGATCCGCGCCTCTCCGCTTCCTTGTTTTTTTGTGGTTGCTGCCATATCCCAGGATAGCGCAGACCGGCTTGGCCTCCAGTGATTCAGCGGCTCTTAACCGCTCGAGCTCTTGGCTCTGATTACAACTCTCTCCCCCTCCCCCAATTTTGAAATAATGTGATGCTAGCGTTGGCTCAGTCGTAGCTTCAGTTGCGCGGATCTGATTGTATGGGAGCCAAGCAGGGTTTGTCGAAACGCATCTAAATTCTATTTATCTGTGTGTTTAAATTTAAACTTTGCAAAGATTTATTGATCCATACTGGGATATCTGAGTTAAAGTGGAGGTGTCGGTTGGGCGGGGAGTGTCAAACATGTGGCCTGGGGGCCGGATCAGGCCCCCGGAGGGCATCTATCAGGCCCGCAGTGGAACTGGCTGTCTTCTGCTTCTTCATCCAGTTCTGCTGCTGCTGCATCATCGTAGGTTTGCAGCTTACAGAGACACACCTGAACAGCATACTCAAGACTGCAATAGCATGGACATTTTGATGCAATAATTCAGAGCAAGAGGTGTCAGTTATCAGTTATCAGACACTGTGAAATAAACAAAATATTTATTTATTTTTCTTTGGATTTATATCCCGCCCTACCCCGAAGGCTACTGCAAGAGTGCTACTGTTTTAAGCGTATTTTTATTTTAAGTAA
>NW_015168763.1:4043-14272 GCF_001447785.1 Gekko japonicus | reverse complement strand
GAGAGGACTTTGTGGAGGACCTTGATTCAAAGGGTCGCCATGTGTCAGAAGGGACTCGACGGCACTTAATACAGAGAGACACAGGGTCAGCCCTGGCTAGTATTTGGATGGGAGACCTCCAAGGAAGATCAGGGTTGTGACACAGAGGCCGGCAATGGCAAAAAAAAACCCTCTGAAGTTTCTTGCCTTGAAAACCCCACCAGGGGTCGCTGTAAGTCAGCTGTGACTTGACAGCAAAAAAATATAAATACGTTCCTGTTGGAGCCGCCCTTGGAAGGCCGCTGTCCCTGTATGCTCTGCAGATCTGAAAGGGTAGGATTTATTCGTTTACTTTATAGTTCGCCTTTCTCGCGGAGACTGAAGGCAGATCGCAACATTTAGGATTGCAGTAGGAACAGTACACATGTTGTAATAAGGTTGGAAGACAAAGTGGGAGGGCAACGCAATAAACCCATGAAAACCATTTCTTTTTGCTGCTGAGTATGTGAGAGTCTTGGAGCTGCGGTGGCTCAAGTGATTAAGACGCTGAACTGCAGGCTGTGGAAGGTCAGTAGTTCAGCAGTTCTAGACCCGAGTGTGCCACATGATGGAGTGAGCTCCCGTCTCTAGTTCCAGCTCCTGCCAACCTAGCAGTTCGAAAGCAAGAAATTGCAAGTAGATAAATAGGTACCACTTCGGTGGGAAGGTAACAGCGTTCCGTGCGCCTTGGTGTTTAGTTATGCCGGCCACATGACCACGGAAACGTCTTCGGACAGCACTGGCTCTTCGGCTTTGAAACTGAGATGAGCACCGCAACCCTAGAGTCGGATGCGACTGGCTTTCAAGCAAGGGAACCTTTACCTTTACCTTTATGTGAGAGTCTACAAGGATAGAATACACCACATAGAGCAGCAAAAGCAGGGGGGGGGGACTATTGGGATATTTGGTTACTAGAGCAGTGTTTTGCCCAGTCATAGGAACGTGATCCTGAGCGCAGTAAATGAATTTTCCAAGAAGTATATTGCAAAGAGGTAAGCTTACATTAATTCAAGTAGATCCAGTTCACATTCAGGTTGCAGTCAAAGGAGAGAGAGAGAGAGAGAAGCCTAATCTATCACAAATGGTCAGCTTGTCCGGCATCAAGTGTGGGGGAGTATGAGAGCATTGTCTCAAAAAGAGACCTGCAGAGATATGTGTCTCACGGAAAGCCATATGAAGTGAGGAAGAGGACAAAGTGAGACAGAGAGGAGGGGTCAGAGGGCAGCTCCCAGGTTAAAGATAAAGAAAGGTATCTCATTCAAGGAGATAACACCTAGACACCCTTAGAGTGATGTAAAGGTTCCCTTGATCGAAAGCCAGTTGAATCGGACTCTAGGGTTGCGGTCAGGGGTCATTTCGTAGAAAAAGAGCTAGGGGGACTCATTAGCATAACTCATTAGCATATGCCACACCCCCTGACATCACCGGAAGTGTGTCCTCCCCACAACCGGCGGCGACCTCCAGTGGGCACCAGTAGGGAGCTCCAGGCCCCGCCCTCCCGCACCTCACCCGGGGGGATGGCATCCCCCCGCGTCCCCCCCCCAAATGACCCCTGGTTGCGGTGCTCATCTCCGTTTCAAAGCCGAAGACCCAGCGCTGTCCGATGTAGTGATGTAGTGCCTCCCAGTTGTCCAAGGATGCTGAGTCGCTCACTGAGCTTGTTAGGTCTCTTCTTCATATTTTTTTTTAAAAACATTCCCTGCAGCTGCTGTGTGGCTGCAGGGGATCTGAGTGGGGTCCAGGCTCCCTTGTTAAAACCTGAACCAAGAAGAAAAGCAGGGTATAAATATATGGATGGATGGATGGATGGATGGATGGATGGATGGATGGATGACGGCCATTTGGCCCCCAGTTTCAACTTGTTCTCTTTTAACCATTTAAACACAGCAGCCAGAAACGGACTCAGTACCTCTCTGGCAGTGCTGGGCAATTTGGACAAAGAAATATATTGCTGGTTGGTCCAGCTGCCATTCCGACTTTCTCTGAGAAGTCAATGCTGAAAGGGACAGGGGTGGACGCTTCCAGGATTCAAAATGAATAATGATAGGTGGGGATTTCCAAGTCTGCTTTTGCAATATTAAAGACTCGTGTGTGTGTGTGTGTGTGTGTGTGTGTGTGTGTATGTTTAAAGTGCCACCCTTGGGGTTTTCACGGCAAGAGACGTCCAGAGGTGGTTTACTGTTGCCTGCCCCTGTTCTTTAGAGGATCTGATCTTTGTAGTTTGGAGTCGAGCTGTAATTCTGAGAGATTCCCCGGCTCCACCGGTAGGCTGGCATCCCTAGGTTAGGCCGCCATAGCAGAGTGAGGATTTGAACCCGAGTGTCTCCCGGATTCTAGTGTGACACTCTAACCACTAGTCCTCACTTCTCATAGACTGGAAAATATGCTATGGTTGAAAAATAACATCTGCCTCTTAGGTTCTCTTTTTGTAAAGGCTTCGGAAGCAGCCCACAGGGTTTTGCTCAGCTACTTCGATGCAGTCAGACCAAACAATTACAGCAATGCCATGGCAACCCAGATCGACTCAGGTGGCAGCCATATCTGCCGTCCCCGTTCATCCTTATAGCGACAAGTGTTCGTAGACGAGATGCTCCTCCAACACACCTCCAAGGTGATGCCTCAGAAGACCAGCAAAGGACCACAGTCCCTCTTGGAGCAGTAACTAATGGTCTACGACAGCTGGGTGTGTGTGTGTGTGTTGTGGAAGTAGAACCTCTACCAAGCTCCCCCCCCCCTACTTTCCTGTCTCGCAACCTGCTTTTCATGTGCATATAAAATAAGGCTGATCCATGGGTGGTCCCTTCTCGCTTTAATCTCTGAATTCTGAGTATTCAGTGTTTTAAAGATTAACGCATTAGAGCAATGATGTTCAAATGGCGTTCTGAGGAGCCCCGGGGTTCATTTAGAAGCGTATCTGGGGTTCTTCGGAGAGAACATCAGTAATGGCAAATGATCCTTCTCCAAAGACAGCTTGCCTACCAGTATGCAAAACTCCGAGCGAGGGTGTATGTTACCTGTCTATGACATTTCCATCCTGCTCATCCTTGGAGGAGCTCATAGTGGCGCACTTGATTCTCCGTTCCTTATTTTATCCTTTTAAAATAATAATAATAATAATCTTTCAATTTATTAATCGCTCAATCCTGCAGAGCTGCTGGCTCTGAGCGATTTAATAATAATAATAATAATAATAATAATAATAATAATAATAATAATAATTAGGGAATAGGTAAGGAGGGGGTGGGGTAGGTAGTGGGTATGACATTCAGGAACTGACAGAGCATCATCTTGCAAGTTAGATTACATAATTCAGATTTTTTTGTTGTTTATTAAATGTTTTCTGGTATTCATTCTGGTTCATGAGCTCAAAGTCTGTCTCTTTTAATCTCTCGTTTGGATCCACATGTATTCAATTCAATTCGATTTGATCTATTACGATCAAAAATCAGCAAATACCTTAAAATGTTAAATATAGTTAACAGCAAAAATGCAGCCGGACAGTTGATACAGATAAAAAATTTAGTTAAGACAACGTGGGTTTTAATATTTCCTAAGAAGTAATAGTTTTCTGTCTGGTTAGGATAGCCATAGGACAAAATCTTGCTACCCTAGCAGTAGTTTCATAACATATATCAGCTAAAAGAAGAATAGAATAAAACTGATTAGACCTGCCTGGGCAGGCGACGATTATTGGTGTAAGATCCAAACGTAAAAAGGATTCCATACTGCTTCGAGCTCTCGATCGCCCTGGTCCTGTAGCCTTTCCGACAGAATGTCCATTTCTGCAACTTCTAAAATCTTTTCAATCAGTTCCTCATCTGTTGGCACCTGGTTCACTTTCCAATATTTCACGTACAGAATTCTCGCTGCTGTCACAACATGTACAATTATATGCTTTTGTTTCTTAACTAAAGATACCAGTAGACTATCTAACAAAAACAATTCAGGTTTATACGGAACATTCCGTTTCAAAATTTTCTGCAACCACTCATGTATTTTCCCCCCAATAATCTTTTCCTTATTTTATCCTTACAACTATCATGTAAGGGAGTGTATGCTGAGAGAGACTGACTGGCCCAAAGCCCCGAGTGCACTTCACATGAACAGACAAAGTTGCTTTTATACTGAGTCAGACAATTGGAGTATCAAGATCAGTACTGTCTGCCGGGTATCCTGTTTATCACTCGACGCTTACGATCTTTGAGATGTAAAACAAAAGGTGTTCTTTTCTTGCCTCTGGTATCCATTCGTCAGGAGTCGTTGGAGTCTATGTATCGCCTGCTTCTGCAATTGTGCACTTCGGCCCATCCGTCAGGTCAAAAGGTTTCTGAGTTGGGACAATGCTGGGGTCTCTGACTGTATTTGGACAGGAGACCCCCGAAGAAGTAACAAAAATGAGGAACTCGCATACTGGATGGAGGATAAACTTCTGGGTAGCAGTTAGGGTTGCCAAGTCCATTTCTCCTCACGGCGGGGGGCTTCCAGACAGCGTCCTGAGCGCGCGCGCCACATGCACGTCAGCCGGATGTGACGTGATGACGCTGGGCATGCTGGGGGCGGGGCCACAGCAATTTGAGGGGAAAACATAGAGTTTTCCCCTCAGATGGCTGTGGCCCCGCCCCCAGCGTGCCCGGCGTCATCACATCACATCCGGCTGACGTGCACGCCGGGGTGGAGTTCCCCCCGGGGCCCGATTCCACGGCAGCGGAAATCGGGCCTCCAAAGCGGGGGATTATCTGCCCCCCAGGGGGACTTGGCAGCCCTAGTAGCAGTGTGTGTGTGTGTGAACAAGAGCTTGGGGTACGGGTGGACTGTAAGTTAAATATGAGCAGCCAGTGTGATGCGGCAACAAAAAAGGCTAACACGAACTTGGGGTGTATCAACAGAGGCATAACATCCAAACTGCAAGATGTGATAGTCCCGCTGTACACTGCCTTGGTCAGGCCACACCTGGAGTAGCATGTGCAGTTCTGGAGGCCTCACTTCAAAAAGGATGTGGACAGAATGGAGTGGGTGCGGAGGAGAATGACGAGGGTGATCAGGGACTTGGAGACCAAGAAGGCTGAGGGACTTGGTAACGTTTAGTCTGGAGAAGAGGAGGTTGAGAGGGGACAGGATGGCTCTCTTGAAGTATTTGAAGGGCTGTCACTTAGAGGAGGGCAGGGAGCTGTTCCTGTTGGAAAGCAGAGGACTGGACTCGCACCGATGGGTTTAAACTAAGAGCGGGAAGGTACTGGCTGGATATTAGGAAAGACTTTTTGACAGTAAGTGTTGTGCAACATTGGAATCAGCTGCCTGGGGAAGTGACGAGCGCCCCCTCACTGGCAGTCTTTAAACAGAGGCTGGACAAACACTTGTCAGGGATGCTGTAGGCTGATCCTGCAGTTTGAGAGCCAGTTTGGTGTAGTGCTTAAGCGTGTGGACTCTAATCTGGGAGAACCGGGTTTGATTCTCCACTCATCCACGTGCAGCTGCTGGATGACCTTGGGCAAGCCATAGCTCTCTCAGGACAGTCCTTGAAGGAGCTCTTTCAGCCCCACCTACCTCACAGGGTGTCTGTTGTGGGAAGGGGAAGGGAAAGGAGGTTGTAAGCCGCTCTGAGACTCCGAGTGAAGGGAGGGGGTATAAATCCAATCTCCTCTTCCTCCTCCTCTTCCTCTTCAGGGGTTTGGACTAGGTGGCCTGTATGGCCCCTTCCAACTCTGTGATTCTATGATTCTAAGTCCAGGCTGCTACGCAGAGGCAGGCCATGACAAATCACCTCGGAACGTCTCTTGCCCTGAAAATTTGACAGAGTCCCCGTAAGTTGGCTGTGATTCAACAGCACTTCCCACCACCAATACCGTCCCTTTCTTCTGAGGTCAGGATACCACTTCCTGGTACCGTTGTGGTCTTGACCTGCACTGTTACTGTAGTTTCCACTTCGACCACAATTGGCCATCAGATATCGGAGCGGCAGAGGATCTGCCTCTGATTCGTCATTGTATTGCAGAGACGTGTCCTTTCCCCTTCCTTCCGGTATGCCATCCCTCGGCTTGCCTCTTATCTCCGTCGAGCTGCGGCTTTTACGACGGCTTCCCGATCTCGCAGTCCTTTTGTGTCCAAACATTTTCGTAGAGCCATTATTGAAACCTTCTTTTTTTATTAGCACAGTAAAGGAAAGGAAATTAAACCACAAATACTCATCATAAAATGATGTCAGAGGGGGTCTGAATGTGATCCGTGCAGCGGCCGGCGAATTCATGTGGACTGCGTCTCTCTCCTCGCTGCAAACCGACTGTCTTGTCCACACCGCAGCCTGCCAAACACTTTTTTTACACCTCTAAAGTCTTAAAAGAGCTGGGGACCAAGATATCTGAGAGGTTTTCATTGCAGTACTAGGAAGAAGAAGAAGAGAAGGGATTGGATTGGGGAATCAAACCCGGTTCTCCCAGATTAGAGTCCGCTTACATAACCACTGCACCAAACTGGCTCTGGGGGCGATAAGGAAAGGCATATTCAGATATATCCATCTGGGTATACGGGTGACTGTTCCCAAGCTTTGGCAGCCATACGTGTGTCTCCAGTTTTGGGGGCGATAAGGAAAGGCATATTCAGATATATCCATCTGGGTATACGGGTGACGGAGCTGCGGTGGCTCAAGTGGTTAAGACGTTGAACTGCAGGCTGTGGAAGGTCAGTAGTTCAGCAGTTCGAGACCCGGGTGCCGCATGACGGAGTGAGCTCCCGTCTCTAGTTCCAGCTCCTGCCAACCTAGCAGTTCGAAAGCAAGAAATTGTAAGTAGATAAATAGGTACCACTTCGGTGGAAAGGTAACAGCATTCCGTTCGCCTTGGTGTTTAGTCACGGCGGCCACATGACCACGGAAACGTCTTTGGACAACGCTGGCTCTTCGGCTTTGAAACGGAGATGAGCACCGCAACCATAGAGTTGGACTCAACTGGCTTTCGAGCAAGGGAACCTTTACCTTATACGGGTGACTGTTCCCAAGTTTTGGCAGCCATACGTGTGTCTCCAGTTTGATTTTCTCAGACCATGCTGGAACAGGGGTATACAAATCTGCCCTTTCCCAATTCATTTTTCTTTTATGCCACTGATGCATCATTTATAGGTTCTGTGCCGTTTCATACACAATTGATGATGTGCAAGTTACACTGTAGAATGCATACAGTGTATGGGGGGGGGAAGCATGGTATGGGGAAACGGCATGGAAACGGGACTCGCAAGTTCTGCGGGCACGCAAGGGAAGCTGAAGCGGGGCTTTTTTGAGTTGAACCAGCAGGGGCGGGGTTACCAACCTCTGGATAGGGCCTGGGGATTCCCTGGAGTTTCAACTGATCTCCAGACGGCAGAGATCAGTTCCTCTGGAGAAAATGGCTGCTCTGGAGGGTGGAGCCTATGGCATTATACCCCACTAAGGTCTCCCCAATAGAATTGTTCTTTTCCTTTGTCCATGTGTCTGCGTGTGACTGTGTGAGCACCTGGAAGTCACGGCGACCTCTGGTGACTGACCCTTACTGGGGGCCTGGAGGATATTCAGAGAGGTGGCTGAATAAAGCCTGCCCCCTTCTCCCACCTCTGGTATTCCAAGGAGGTCTCCCATCCAAGTACTTCCCAGAGTTGACCCAGCTTAGCTTCTGGGATCTGATGAGATTGGACTTGCCTTGGCTATCCAGGTCAGGGCACGAGACACATTTTCTAAATGTAGCCGTCATCCTACGCAGATTGTCTCTGAAATATATCCCCCAGTTAACGGGGCCTTTCGGAGAAGTGTATGCAGGACGGACGCCCTCAGGATGCCAGCTCTGGGTTGGGAAACACCTGAAGATTTTGGGGGTGGAGCCGGAGGAGGGCGGGGTTGGGGGAGGGGAGGGGCTTCAATGGGGTGTAACGCCATGGAGTCCACCTTCCAAAGGGACCATTTCCTCCAGGGGAACTGATCTTTGTCACCTGGAGATCTGTTATAATCCCAGGAGATCTCCCGCCAGCACCTGAGGGTTGGCAACCCGACTTCCCAAGCACTGCCCTTTCCAAGCTCCACCCCACAATATCTCCAGGATGTCCCGAAACCAGAGTAGCTAACCCTGAGCTTAAGAACATAAGAACATAAGAGATGCCAATGTTGGATCAGGCCAAAGGCCCATCCAGTCCAACACTCTTGTGTCACAACGTCGCCAGAAATACCAGGTGCCATCAGGAGGTCCACCAGTGGAGCCAGGACATTTGAAGCCCTCCCACTGTTGACCCCCCCCAAGCACCAAGATGACAGAGCATCACTTGCCCCAGAGTCCCTATCTATACCTTGTGGCTAATAGCCACTGATGGACCTCTGCTCCATATGCTTATCTCATTCCCTTTTGAAGCCGTCCATGCTTGTAGCCGCCACCACTTCCTGTGGCAGTGAATTCCATGTGTTAATCAAGTGTTAGCTTGGTTGAGAAAGTTGGTATTCCCCCCCAGCCCGGAAGCCCGGTTTCTTGTTACTTCTCAAGCCGAATCGGGAGACCTGGAAGCGTTACTGCTTGACTCTGGGCTGAGGTCTCTCACCAAACGAATCTCCCCCCCACCCCAGGCCATATCTGAGTAATTTCACATCCCCGTTGTGGTGAAAACCGGAGTTGTCAAAATAGCACAGACTTGTGGCGCTTCCGAGACTAATGAATTGATTGTGGCTTTCGTAAGTCAGAGCTCATTTTGTTAGTGGCACGGAGTGTTACATTCGGTTGGCAGAGAGATTTACGCCCAGGGCTGCGAATGGCTGGACAGGGCTGAGACAGCTGTTAGCATCGCAAGAGAGGCCAGAAGGCCCCGTTTCCCAAGACAAGGTGGGCGACATTAACGTTACAAAGCACCGGACGAAAGCAAAGGCCAGAGGAGTAAATGATCCGCTCAGAGTGGGGGCAAACTTGCTGCTCTTGATGAATGGGCGAAGAGCCACTTTGGTGTAGTGGTTAAGTGCGCGGACTCTAATCTGGGAGAACCGGGTTGGATTCCCCACTCCTCCACTTGCACCTGGCTGGATGACCTTGGGCAAGCCGTAGTTCTGATAAGAGCACTTTATTTTTATTTTTATTTATTTTTTTAGATTTATATACCACCCTCCCCAATGTGCTCAGACATTTCAAGACATTCACAGTGTTTCATTTTATATTCCAAGAATTTAGATGAACTTTGTTGGGTATTATTCTCCATACGGGGTTGGCCAGGGGTCCCCAGTGTGGTATCCGGGGTCACCATGGCAACCACAGACACCTTTCCTGGTTCCCGCCAAGTGTTCTTAGAAAGTGGGCGGGGCTTTTGCCCAACAAGGCTTCTGATTGGCTGTTGGAGATTTCATTGGCTATGTTGCTTTGGCAGCAGTAACCGCCTTAGCACAAGGATCTTCACTGGGTGACTGAAGATAAGCTGCGGCAGGCATTTCGTGGCTGGGTCTGCCTCCTGTAGTAGCTCATTTTGTGGCTGTGTCCGCAGCACAGTCCCAGAATTCCAAAGGTTGCCACAGGCTTGGAAAGGCTGGAGACCCCTGGGGTAGTGAAAAGTATGCAGACAGAGAGTGATTTCAGCTAAGCTTGAAGATAAGAAAACAGACGACAAACCTGAAGAAGGATTCGTAAACGGACTTATACTAGATATCCGTTGTTTGTCTAAAATTATACTGTAGTGTCTCATATGTACTGTCAAGCCTAGATTGCATTTAATTTGTTATAGTTGTAATTTTGCTGACAATTTAATTTCAAAAGCATCATATATAAATATTTGCTTATATTGTATACTCATACACGGTGATTTATTGTTTTGCTGGTTATGTTGCTTTGGCAGCAGTAACCGCCTTAGCACAAGGATCTTCACTGGGTGACTGAAGATAAGCTGCGGCAGCCATTTCGTGGCTGGGTCTGCCTCCTGTAGTAGCTCATTTTGTGGCTGTGTCCGCAGCACAGTCCCAGAATTCCAAAGGTTGCCACAGGCTTGGAAAGGCTGGAGACCCCTGGGGTAGTGAAAAGTATGCAGACAGAGAGTGATTTCAGCTAAGCATACCTTTATTTAGTTCAGGAAAAAGACAACGGACCGGCTCACAGGCCGGTTTATATGCATTCGGAAAACCCGCCACCAAGTACACCCAAAACACACCCCTTACTCCCGATAGGCTATTTACAGTAACCGGACGACCATTGGTCTCCCGGCTGGGAAGCTGGCCCTTTGATTGGGCCAGC
>NW_015168763.1:681-2587 GCF_001447785.1 Gekko japonicus | reverse complement strand
CAAATGTGCCCACAGGTTTAATAATGTTGGGGACACCTGCTTTAAAGCTTACAGAAAAGGGCCAAGGGTAGAGTTACCAGGAGTCTTGGTGACCACATAGGGTTTTCAAGGCAAGAGATGCCCACAGGTGGTTTTCTGTCGCCTGCCTCTCTGCAGCAACTGTCCCTCTAAGCTGTGGAGTCTTGTGAGCAAAAATTCCACTTTGTGAGCTATTGGCATTGAAGTGGTGAGCGAGCCATTTGGCTGCTGCGTAAATCAGTTTGCTCTGGAGCCATCCTTCCTGAGCGAAGGCAAAAAAGGTGTGAGCCGGAGGCTAAAAAACTGTGAGCTGGCTCACACTCACTCAGCTTAGAGGGAACACTGGCTGTGCAGAGAGTGAGACCTTGGATTCCCTTGACGGTCGCCCATCCAAGTACCAGCCAGTGCTGACCCTGCTTAGCTTCTGAGATTTGACAAGACTAGGCTAGTCTGGCCATCCGGGGGAATGCCGTCATGTTGCAGCCAACTTACGGCGAGCCCTCATGGAATTTTCAAGGCAAGAGTTGAACGGAGGTGGATTGCCATTGCCTGCCTCGGCATAGCAACCTGGACTTCCTTGGTGGCCTCCCATCCAATTGCTAACCAGGGCTCACCCTGCTTAACTTCTGAGATGGGATGAGATCAGGTGAGCCTGAGCCATCCACGCTGGGGCAGACACACAGAGGTGGCTTGCCATTCCCTGCCTCTGCATAGCAACCCTGGACTTCCTTGGTGGCCTCCCATCCAATTGCTAACCAGGGCTCACCCTGCTTAACTTCTGAGATGGGATGAGATCAGGGCCATCTACGTTGGGGCAGACACACAGAGGTGGCTTGCCATTGCCTGCCTCTGCATAGCAACCCTGGACTTCCCTGCTGGTCTCCCATCCAAGTACTAACCAGGACTGACCCTGCTTAGCTTCCAAGATCTAATGAGAGAAGGCTAGCCTAGACCGTCCAAGTCAGGGTATTGTGAGGGCATATTTTGGAATACATGTAAATATGGCCCATTTTCAGATCCCACCCCTCCAGTAACGGTACTATCTTGAGCAAACCAAACATCCGCTTTTGAACTCAAGTGGAATTACCGTCACCATGTTCCTACCTTGTGGCATCACTCAGTCCCACGCGCTTTCAGGCCATACGGTAAGGAAATTGCTTATTTTAGGGACGGATCATGCTTCAAAACTGTTTTCGTTTCAAGGGTTTGCTCATTTTCGCAGTATTGCTTATTGCATACGTTTCCTTCTCCCTTGGTTTTAATGGGAAATGTTTCTGGCTCCAATTCCTTTGTTTGCCGTCCAATTATTACAAAAATTTCTCAGGGAGTGTACAAAGGGAACATCTCTGCAAAAGATCTCATACCGATAGGAAGAATCGCACCAGTTAAAAACAGCTGCGAGCAGCAAAAAGAAAGAGAAATTAAGCGACTTGGTATTCACTCACATTTCTTTTTGCCGTCTGAGCAAATGTATCAGATATGGGATTTATTTAGTTTTTACTAAGTTGGTAGCCAATATACATCCTGACCTTATAGTGGGATAGACAAGTGGCCACTGGCAGGGGGTGGTTGCCAGATCCAGGTTGGGAAACTCCTGGAGATTTGGGGATGGAGCCTGGGGAGGACAGGGACCTCAGTGGGGTACAAGGTAGGGTTGCCAGTTCTGGGTTGGGAAACACCTGGAGATTTTGAGGGTGGTGTCTGAGGAGGGCAGTGTTTGGGGGGGGACTTCAGATCACCGCAGACTGTGACAGCAGCCATGAAATTAAAAGACGCCTGCTCCTTGGGAGGAAAGCGATGGCGAAACCTAAACAGCATGATAAAAAGTAGAGACATCACCCTGCCAACAAAAGTCCGCATGGTCAAAGCGATGGTATTCCCAGTAGTC
>NW_015168763.1:0-191 GCF_001447785.1 Gekko japonicus | reverse complement strand
CCTAGAGATCAGTCGCAATCCCAGGAGATCTCCAGCCACCACCTGGAGGTTGAGGTTGGCCACCCCAGTGCAATGCCGTAGAGTCCACCCTCCAAAACATCCACTTTCTCCGGGGAAATGATGTCTGTAGACTGAAGATGAGCTGTAATTCCAAGCCCTACCTGGAGGCTGGCATCCCTAAATGCTCAACC
>NW_015168762.1:143987-149005 GCF_001447785.1 Gekko japonicus | reverse complement strand
GTCTCTTATGTTCTTATGTTCTAAGATTCCTGTGGAGGAGAAGCAGGGAATCAGACCTGGGAATGTGATTGGTTGAAACCCTGGATGTAAAGTGTATTGATCAGTGGTTGGAAAGCAGAATGCAGGAGTCTTATTCACCTGGTATGTGTTGTCTGATGCTGCTCAATGTCTTATGTGGATGAAAGAATAGGCAGTGGATAGCAAATGAATAGGAGTTTTGCGAATGGAAGGGAACCCAAGCATTCTAGACACTTGAGGCTGGGCTGTTAATTAAACACAATATCAATACACTGGAGAGCTGGCAGATATAATCAATTATTCTACAAGGACAAATACAAATTGCTACAGGCAGGAAAACAATCAAGTGGTCAAAAAAATGGGGGGGGCATAAATATGCTAGACAACAACAATATTTTCCAGAAATGATTTAGGACTCCTACTGGGTAACTGAGGTCTTGCAGCATCCTGCATAAGCATCTGGCATCCGGCGTCCATACAAGGAACCCGTCTGTCTCAAGTTGTTTAGACCTTGAACTTAGCAGGACAGTCGCCATTTCCCTCTGTGGAATAGCTACTTTCTTTCTTTTTAAAAATTCAGTATTATGTTGCTTTACTTTAACGTACTTGCTTTCCCCTCATGAGCAGGGATTAAGAAACTGCTTTGACAATAACAATCCCCCTCCATTTCTTTTAATATTCATTGCATGGGTAAAGTCTTGGGGTTGTAGTGGACAGCTCAGTGAAAGTATAAACCCTGCTGCAGCAGTGAAAAAGGCAAACTCTAGCAGTTCGAAAGCAAGAAATTGCATGTAGATAAATAGGTACCACTTCGGTGGGAAGGTAACAGCGTTCCGTGCACCTTGGTGTTTAGTCATGCCGGCCACATGACCACGGAAACGTCTCTGGACAGCGCTGGCTCTTCGGCTTTGAAACGGAGATGAGCACCGCAACCCTAGAGTCGGATTCGACTGGCTTTCGAGCAAGGGAACCTTTATCTTTACTATATTGTTAGGGATTATTGGGAAAGGGATTGAGAATAAAATGGCCAATATTGTAATGTCCCTGTATAGATCTAGGGTGCAGCCTCAATTGGAATAGTGTGTATAGTTCTGGTCACCGTATCTCAAAAAGGACATTGCAGAACTGGAAAAAAAATACAGAAGAAGGCAACTAAGATGTTTGGAGTCCCTTCCCTATGAGGAAAGGCTGAAGAGTCTGGGACTTTTCAGTTAAGAAAAGAGGGGGACATGAGAGAAGTTTATAAAATTATGCATGGAGTGGAGAGAGTTGACAAAGAAAACTTTTTCTCCCTCTCCCAAAATACTAGAACTCGAGGGTGTCTATTGAAGCCAATGGGCAGTGGGTTCAGTATGGACAAAGGGAAGTAGTACTTTACACAGAGTGATTAGAATGTGGAATTTGCTTCCAGAGGTTGTACTGATGGTCATGGGAATATACATCTTGAAAGGGGGATTAGGTAGATTCATGGATAGAGCTTGAAAGGGGGATTAGGTAGATTCATGGAGGTGACTGAGGGGAACCTGCAGAGCCAGGAGGCAACATCAGGGGAACGCCTCAGCCCCTATGCCCTGTTGTTTGCTGTCCAGAGGAACTGAATTATTTCATAGGATCCTTTTTATAGTGACCCTTTGTATTGTCAGCTATAGCCTTCCAAATCTGGCAGTATGGCTGTGAAATAATTCCATAGGTGTTGGTTTCTGATTTAGAGGCCACACTGCCTCTCTGATTCTTCTGGCTTGGAAGAAGACTCTATTGTTGAAATGAGCGTCAGTCTGGAGACTTGTAGCCAGCAGTCTCATAAGGTTCTTCATCCATGGAATGTTCTTCAGTCATTCGTTAATGAAATTGTGAAGGTTTTCACTCACAACATGACAATTGTTACATTCTCTAGTATACATTGATATCTAGTGTGTAACTGAATACTAAGAATAAGGCCGGTTGTGGAAATAAATACAACAAGCTCTAGAAAGAGGCTCTGGGTGGGTGACCTGGCCTTGGGCACTCAGCGTCAATTTGCTGAGGTTATCTCAGCAGAGAATAATGACACAGAGTCTACTGTTTTCTCTAGGGGAACTGATCTCTGCCATCTGAAGAGCAGTTGTAATTCTGAGTGATCTCTAGCCCACCCCTGGAGATTGGCAGCAATGGTTCCCCAGGAGGAAATGGCTGGTTTGGAGGGTGGAGTCTATGGTATTGTATCTGTCTGAGGTCCCATGCTTTCTCAAACCCCAGGCTCCACCCCTCAAATCTCCAGGAATTTCACAACCTGGAGTTGGCAACCCTATCTCCTTCCCAGCCAATCATCAACCTACCTTTATCTGCCCCTCTGACTTCAGCTTTCCATCTCCTTCCCCCCTCTCTGCAGCCTCTATTTAGGAAAAGAACAGTCTTTCTCCACAGTGGGGCCAAAGCAGCTCAAATCATTCTCCTCTCCCCCTTTCAATCTGCACAACAACCTTGTGAGATAGTTAGGCTGAAAGTCTGTGAGTGGTCTGAAATCACCCAGCCAGCTTCGACAGTGAGAACCTGGTTGTGGCAGACCCTGCTCTGAAATGCTAACTGCTATTTCACAGTCGCTGTCCTAGGGGGGCTGCTGCTGGTGAACAAGACAAAACAGCCAGGCCTAGTTAAGCCACGCCAGTCATGTGGCATTAAATCACCCAGAGGATGCTGCCAGGGTAGCCAACCTCCAGGTGAAGCCTGAAGATCGCCTAGTACCTGTCTGAAGTCCCACCCCTTCTCAAGCCCCACCCTCTCCACCTGGAGGTGGCAACCCCTTCTCCTTCCCAGCCAAACATCAACATACCATTATCTGCCTCTGACTTCAGGTTTCCATCTCCTCCCCCCTCCCTGCAGTCTCTATCTAGGAAAAGTACAATGGGGGCAAAAGCAGCTCACATCATTTTCCTCTTCCCCTTTTGATCTGCGCAACAACCTTGTGAGATAGGTTAGGCTGAAAATCTGTGAGTGGTCTGAAATCACCCAATCAGCTTCCACAGCAAGAACCTCTGGAAGACCCTGCTCTGAAGCGCTAACTGCTATGTCACACTACCTGTCATGGGGGGCACCTCAGCAAGGTAGGACAGTCCACTATTTTCTCCAGGAAAAGTGATCTCTGCCATCTGGAGAGCAGTTGTAATTCTGAGTTATCTCCAGCCCTCACCTGGAGTTTGGCAACAGTGGTTCTCCAGGAGGAAAAGTACAGTCTATCTCTGCAGTGGAGGCCAAAGGAACTTACATTATTCTCTCTTCCTTTTGATCTGCATAACAACCCTGTGAGATAGGTTAGGCTGAAAGTCTGTGACTGGTCCAAAATCACCCACTCAGCTTCCACAGCAAGAATCTGGGTCTGGCAGACCCCACTCTGAAGCGCTGCCACACCACACTGGCTGTTCTAGGTGGGCTGCTGCTGGCCAGGCCTAGTTAAGCCATACCAGTCAGGTGTCATCAAGTCACCCAGATGGCACTGCCAGGCCTAGGGCAGTCAACCTCCAGGTGGAGCCTGAAGATCACCTGGTATCAAAACTGAACTCCAGACAACAGATCTCCCTCATGCAGAGAAAATAACTGCTTTGGAGGGTGGGCTGTATGGCGTTCTATTGAGCTGAGGCCTCTCCCCTCCCCAAACACCGGCTTCTGTAGACTCCACCACAAAATCTTCAGGAATTTCCCAACCTGGAGCCGGCAACGTAGTCAGGATTGACCCCAATTAGTTCCCCACAAAAGCCAAAGTAGGCCTGGAAGGGATCTCCTGCCCCTGCATTTTACTGAGAGAACCAAGCTTGGTTGCCTAGCAACAGCTACTGAGGGGAAAGTGAGCACCACAGCAGGAGAAGAAGGGAATGGTTTCATGGCCGGTGGTTCACCTCAGTAGCCAGCCAGCTGTGGAGGAGCCAAGCAGGAGAAGAGGCAGCAGTAGAAGCCTCTTCCTGAGCAGGGAAAAGCCATTTCAGTAGCCAGCCATATGCAGAGGAGTGAAACAGCAGATGTAGAAGTGTCTTCATCAGGAGAGACAGCCATTTTGGAAGTTTATTAAGACAGGGAACGGTAACTAAGCCGGCAGTGGGCGGGGGAGTGGACCCAGCCCCCAGCCAATGGCACACGAGTACTCTTGAGTGACGGTTAATGGGCCAATGGCTGATGGAGAGCACAACACAGCCAACGGGAGAGCCGGAAAGTGGCAATACACTAGAGTTGCGGTCACATGCACTAGAAAAAATGGGGAGGAAGTGAGGCTATTTCCTCCGGAGGAATTTGACCTGCAGTTGCGCGATCACACAGTCCTTGGAAGCTGCGGGCACAGCCCACCACTGCGTGATCAGATGCAACCACAGGTGACTCAGGGTGGTTTTTTTTGCCATTTGTTTCTGATGCACTTAAATGAGGAATTGATGAACTGCGTCTCCACACTGAGGGCTCCCTATGGAGTTTGTGATGATGCGCATACTGAGAAGGGGGGAAAACAATGGCGCGGAGTCAGGATGGCCTGATCAGACCATCCCGACACCATGAGAGCGCGCTGGAGTGATCAGATGGGGGAAAGTCCATCCATGGCCCATCGCAACCTGTTGATTCAGAAAATTTAAGACCCATTTATACAGTTAAAGTTTATAAAGAAATCATAGTGTTTTTCTCCTCTATTTCTGTAACTTTCCAAACAGGTAGCAGCACATGACTCCCAGCATGATTTTGCTAGGCCTTTGTCTCAAGAGATATCTTTCCTCCATCATACACAGGAACTAACATTTGCATTACATTGTTCATGAACCTAAAGAATTTGGAAACATTTAAGAAATAAAAAGATTGGTATGCACCTGCCATTAAGTCAAGGAAGCCCGAATATTTGCAATACTAAAGGCATGCCCGCATGCAGAAACCCACATCTCACCTCCAGCCAGCAAACAGTACCTGATTGTCTGACCTGAGTCAAGGGAACAAAGAACATCCTGAAATTGTAACATTCTTGTCTTTGTCATTTAGAGATTCGAATGCTATCT
>NW_015168762.1:131716-143783 GCF_001447785.1 Gekko japonicus | reverse complement strand
GGCTGCTGGAGAGTTGCTCGGCACTTGCCTTCTTCGCGGGAGGAGATCAAAGCCTGTTTCCGCTTCTTCCGAAGCGGAATCACGCCAATCTCACACTCCCTCATAGGCGCTGCTGCCTGCTTGTCCCCCCCCTCGCTGGGGAGCGATGCGTTGGGCTAATAACTGCCCAAACTGTCGAAAGCGGCCGTCGCCCACTTCGCACAAAAGTGAAAGTGCGTCAGTCCTCCATCTTAGCTCGACCGGAAGCCCATTCTTACAACATTTTCGACCAGATTTTACCCAGTGTCTTTTAACTCTGCTTCTGCAGCAGAGCAGAATGGGTTTCCAATGGCTTTAGGGTGCTTCCCAGATGTTGTTTCCGATCATGCCCTTTAAATCCACCCAGCATTCGTGCCTATGGTGGGTCTAATTGTGCATATGACCACAGCCTAGGGCTTTTACACACACACACACACTAGAACTAGAACCACTTGCTGAACAAAGAAACATTTTGGATTCACATTGGGTCCTGCTCCTTATTTCGGTTTGTGATTAATTAAGGATGGTTCGGTGGATTAAAACGGGATGAGATTAATTTCTCGCATCAGCCTTCTGGGTACTATAGATCATGCCTTGGACAAGATGGGTCTCTTCCAGCCTACAGTTATATGATTATATAGAGAACCTTAATGGCAATTTAGGTGGCAGACAAATGTACAATCTGCTTGCCTGGTAGCTCAGCCCCAATGGAAAAATCAATTGTAATGCAGGGAGTTGCCAGTCAGGGCCCGATTGATTGGTAGTAAAGCAATCTCTTGTTTATAAATGATAGAATAATAATTTTATTAAGAGGCCTATGGGTGGCTCACTGAAATACCACCTCAGTCAGTGGATATTCCATGTACATAAAAACTTGCATGTTGTTCTGCCCTGTTATTTCCCCATTGATTACGGCTGTGGGCAAAAACTCTGGCAAAATAATGTGAGGTGAATCAGACAGTTTCTTCTCAGGAGGAAGGCACTGCAAGAGGAAACGAAATTTAAAAAGCTCTACTGCAGTGTACGGATCACATGTTTTAATGTTTCTGTGCCCAAATGTTCACACCACAGCTTTAAGTTATCCTTGCATTTGATAGCACCACCTAGGGTGAAATACCATCAGGTCAGATTATGATGTAAAGTGTACCTAGAACTGTGAGTTGAAACCCTGCTGTGGGTAAAGCCTGGAAGGAATGCTTCGTGGAGATTATGTATGTGTGTCATAAGCCGGTTTCTTGATCAAAATACATCAATAAATCATGGCAGAAGTCCATCGGAAAGGTCCGCATTCTTCCTTGCAGTTGCTGGCGAGCTGTAAATAATCTGCTTAATAGGGTGTTTTCTCTAGGAAGCCAAATTGTGGCAGTCTAAATATTCCCTGGAATGTTCTACAGAGAGCAAATCCTAGGTGTCAGTAAGGCACCATTAGCCTCGGTGTTCGGATCTACCACTGGCTGCTTTTCCATGGCAAGAGTCATGAATATGTGGAGATGCTTGCTGTGAAGGTGTAAAAGGGTAAAGGTTCCCTTGCTCGAAAGCCAGTCGAGTCCGACTCTAGGGATGCGGTGCTCATCTCCGTTTCAAAGCCGAAGACCAAGCGCTGTCCGAAGACGTTTCCGTGGTCATGTGGCCGGCACGGAACGCTGTTACCTTCCCACTGAAGTGGTACATATTTATCTACTTGCAATTTCTTGCTTTCGAACTGCTGTGTTGGCAGGAGCTAGAACTAGAGACGGGAGCTCACTCCATCATGCGGCAACTCGGGTCTCAAACTGTTGAACTACTGACCTTCCACAGCCTGCAGTTCAGCATCTTAACCACTTGAGCCACCGCAGCTCCGTGCTGTGAAGGTTGACCGTGTGATAAAAGAAAGTTATTTTGTTGGGTCAGAAACAGACACGGGCAAGTACCCTGAACACAGGGTGACCAGATGGCCTCTTTTTAGAGGACATGCCTTCTATTTTTTTGGTGTCCCTCCTCTTTTGGGATTAAACCCAACCCACCCCGATAAAAATTTCCTCTTTTGGGGTTGGAAGGTTAGGAATATTCCTAGTTAGTAGCAATGATCACAGCTGAAATCGTCGGGCTATTTAAAATTAGATTTGTCGCAGTGATTACTTGTTTGAAGTAGTCAGTCGGGAAAGAGGTCCTCTTTTTTGCTTTTTCAAAATATGGCAACCCTACTGAATAGTGTCATTTGGTCATATAGCAGACCTTTGTGCTTGCTCTGGTGGCGGTGTCACGGTCCAGGACTATGTAATAGAGCATCAGGCTAGTAGGGTTGCCAACCGCCAGGGAGTGGCTGGAGATCTCCTACTATTACAATTGATCTCCAGGTGACAGAGACCATTTCACCTGGAAAAAATGGCTGCTTTGGAAGGTGGACTTTATGCCATTATACCCCATTGAAGTCCCTTCCCTCCCCAAATCCTACCCTCCTCAGGCACAAACCCCCCTCCCCAAATCTTCAGGTATTTCCCAACCCACATCCCGCAACCCTACAGACTAGGATCTGGGAAGTCCATCTTGTCATGGAAGGCTGCTGGGTGACCCTGGGCAAGTCACACACTCTCAGCCTCACCTACCTCAGAGGGGTGTTGTGAGGGTAAAATAGAGGACAGGAGAACACTGTAAGCCGCTCTGAGCCCCGACTAGGGAGAAAGGTTGACCTATAAATGATGTAAATAAATAAAAATTCATTGTGTAGGTATGGCCCGTCCCCAGATATCTGGTTTTTCTATGAGTACGTGTTTCCTTTTCTTATGGGTGGAAATAATTTATGTGTGGAATCAACTTTTGACAAGCTGTTATTAAACCGTGACGGTCTAGTTCCTTAAATGTTAGACTGTGTCTCTAACAGCTTCCAGAGTAAAAATTCCACACAGAAAAGGGTGGTTGAATTCAAAAAGGGCTGGGAAGGGACAGAACAAGTTACAGGGGGGGAAACACACAAAAGAACACAGTGCACAGCATTCAAAAATAGAAAGCAATACAGTTGAACTAGGCTCCGTGCTGTGAAGGTTGACCGTGTGATAAAAGAAAGTTATTTTGTTGGGTCAGAAACAGACACGGGCAAGTACCCTGAACACAGGGTGACCAGATGGCCTCTTTTTAGAGGACATGCCTTCTATTTTTTTGGTGTCCCTCCTCTTTTGGGATTAAACCCAACCCACCCCGATAAAAATTTCCTCTTTTGGGGTTGGAAGGTTAGGAATATTCCTAGTTAGTAGCAATGATCACAGCTGAAATCGTCGGGCTATTTAAAATTAGATTTGTCGCAGTGATTACTTGTTTGAAGTAGTCGGTCGGGAAAGAGGTCCTCTTTTTTGCTTTTTCAAAATATGGCAACCCTACTGAATAGTGTCATTTGGTCATATAGCAGACCTTTGTGCTTGCTCTGGTGGCAGTGTCACGGTCCAGGACTATGTAGTAGAGCGTCAGGCCTCTAGGGTTGCCAACCTCCAGGGAGTGGCTGGAGATCTCCTACTATTACAATTGATCTCCAGGTGACAGAGACCATTTCACCTGGAAAAAATGGCTGCTTTGGAAGGTGGACTTTATGCCATTATACCCCATTGAAGTCCCTTCCCTCCCCAAATCCTACCCTCCTCAGGCACAAACCCCCCTCCCCAAATCTTCAGGTATTTCCCAACCCACATCCCGCAACCCTACAGACTAGGATCTGGGAAGTCCATCTTGTCATGGAAGGCTGCTGGGTGACCCTGGGCAAGTCACACACTCTCAGCCTCACCTACCTCAGAGGGGTGTTGTGAGGGTAAAATAGAGGACAGGAGAACACTGTAAGCCGCTCTGAGCCCCGACTAGGGAGAAAGGTTGACCTATAAATGATGTAAATAAATAAAAATTCATTGTGTAGGTATGGCCGGTCCCCAGATATCTGGTTTTTGTATGAGTACGTGTTTCCTTTTCTTATGGGTGGAAATAATTTATGTGTGGAATCAACTTTTGACAAGCTGTTATTAAACTGTGACGGTCTAGTTCCTTAAATGTTAGACTGTGTCTCTAACAGCTTCCAGAGTAAAAATTCCACACAGAAAAGGGTGGTTGAATTCAAAAAGGGCTGGGAAGGGACAGAGCAAGTTACGGGGGGGGGGGAACACACAAAAGAACACAGTGCACAGAATTCAAAAATAGAAAGCAATACAGTTGAACTAACTCAGCTAAGTATACTTTGCCTAGGCTGTAGCAGGTTTTTCAGAGCATGTACAGAATTCCTTGCAGTACCAAGACACTGGAGGAGACCTTAACCCCTGCTTTTCTATTAACTTTTTGGATTTTTTTCTGCAGACCCATGGAGTCTCCTGAGTCTATAGAAAAACCTGTTGGGGGAGATTGTTGAGAAATATATATATAGATATAGCTTTGGCTATTATAGTATACTTGTTATCTGGGAGCTGAATGCGTCTACTCCATTGCTTCTGAAATGACGGTGAATTAATAGGGGCTCTGGGGGTTTTAAATCAGGGATGACCTATCTGCATAGGCAAGCTATCACTTGATGTTGTATCCATCTGATCTAGCAGGTCTGATCTAGCAAGTCTCTTCATATGTTCTTCTTAGGGGAAGGCCTTGGCCTCTATGCCCTGTTGTTGGCCATCCAGAGGAACTGGTTGGCCACCGTGTGAGACAGGAGGCTGGACTAGATGGACCACAGGTCTGATCCAGCAGGACTCTTCTTGTGTTCTTATGAAGGCCTCAGCCTCCGTGCCCTGTTGTTGGCCCTCCAGAGGAACTGGTTGGCTACTGTATGAGCCAGGATGCTGGGCTAGATGGGCTATTGATCCGGCAGGACTCTCCTGATGTACTTAAGTGGCAGTGGTTTTTTTGGGTTTTTTTTTGCAATTTTCTCTCTCTCTTTGTGTTAAATGCGGTCAAGTCACTTCTGACTTATGGCTGAGCTGTAACAAAAAGGGTAATTCGTATTTATTACATGTAGAGTTGTGTGCAGATTAAATTCATAGTATTTTTGTAGTATGCATTATTATTGTTGCTGTTGTTATTGTTATTCTTATTTTCCCTGAGATAGTTTCAGTGGCCCAGCGCCACCAAAACACATTCAATGAAAGCTGAGAATCAAAAGCCTCTTTTTATTTATTTCTTATTTATTTCTATTTCACTCCAGTACTTCTCAGTTTATTTTTTTAATGCTAACTCCAAGCCCTAGGGCAGTGACGGCGAACCTTTTAGAGACCAAGTGCCCAAACTGCGACCCAAAACCCACTTATTTATCGCAAAGTGCCAACACGGCAATTCAGCCTGAATACTGAGGTTTTACTTTAGGAAAAAACAACCCATACATTAACTCAAGATTATCCAAACAAAGTAAGGAAAGCAATCCCAAATGCTTTCGTTTACTTAAAATTATTTGGCAGAGAATTCGACACTTTAATGGTGGTCTGGGCCTTGCTGGGGCGAGGGCCCGCGTGCCCGCAGAGAGGGCTCTGAGTGCCACCTCTGGCACCCGTGCCATAGGTTCGCCACCACTGCCCTAGGGGGATAAGGCACTCACTCAGAGAATATGCGTATTGCGTAATGTGCAAGGAGGACCCGAAGGGACATGCACACATCCTATCATCCCTGTGCAGAAGCAAATTCATAGAGGTCGGGGGGCAGAGGAGCAAGAATGAATAAGCGTCTGTCCTGAGGCTTCTGCAGAAGCGTGACTAACTCTGAATAGCCCTGCAACCTTTTGCATCTATCATTTGCTCTCCAAAAGGGATGCTGCCATAATTCGAAGTTGCGCCTTTCTTCATGTTCTCTCTCCAGTTTTGGCAGAGTAATTAACACAATGACGGTGCACAACCTGATTAAAGAATAGAGAAAGGTTTATTTCAGAACAAATATACTTGATAGGAAAGAGGAGAGGAAAGAGGGTCCTAACCACATCTCTAGCTGCGAGAGAGAGAGGACAGACTGAGTTTGGCCCTTCTGAGAAGAAGGGGGAAATTGACAAGGAATGAGAGGGAGTGGTGGCGCAGGCAGTAAATGAAGCCTGCAATTCCATCTGGCCGAACAGCTTCGGCTGTTCGAGCCCCACCGTGGCTGGGGTGAGCTCCCGGACCATGTCCCAGCTCCCGTCCACCCATCGGCTCGAAAGCCCGTTAAAGGGCAAGTAGACAAAATGGGTACCTGCTCTTAGTGCAGGGGGGCACCCATCCTTCGTGGTGGTGTAGTAGCGGAACAGCGAAGCAGCGGAGCGGTGGTGGCGGCAGAGAACATGGCGGCGACAGTGAGTCGAGCAAGCGAGCAGGGCTGGGCTGATGGAGCACAGAGGTGAGGCTGCAGCAGAAGCATGCGCTGACGTGCCCTTTGCCCGAGCCCGTGGAATCACAGCAAATGAAGGAAGATCTGCACCAGAAGACCTGTGCCAGGAAGTCGCCGCCGGCGGATTGAAAATACCTCCCGCAGAGAGACTAAGAACAACAAGACTTCGCCAGAGGGTGCCTGTTAGGTCAGTCTCTCCCCCCTTCATTGTATGTGTAGCCCTTAGGTAGGATGTATTGTATAATGTAATGTAAACTGCTCAGAGCCCTTAGGGGGTGAGCGGTATACAAATGGAATGTAAATAAAAACAAATAAAAAATAAATTCAACAGGAGAGAGAAGGTGCTGACCTCACTACCTTATCCAATTGTCTTCTTGCTGCCCCCTGCAGGGTCTCCTTCTCTTCTTCGTCGTACACCCAACGAAGCTGTTTTGCCTGCTCCTCTGCAGTTTCACACACTTCTTGGTTGCTGCTGCTGCCGCCTGCTTCCTGTGCCCACGTGCAGAGAACCTGCTGTTCAGAAAGGGAGGAGACGGGCAGGGCCACCCGTTATTGTGGACGCCTCTGGCAACCCTCTGCCGAAGCTCACTCCCTGCTGCCAGCCAGTGGATCCACGAAGCCTGCGCTGGACTTCACATACGTTTGAAAAAGCCATGTGACCGTCGCTTCCCTGAAGCTTTGGATGTCCTCTTGTCACCTCTCCTTGCCATAGCTTTTTGGGTCCCGTCAGTTTCAATGATGCCAGCTTGACTGCAGGCATGAGAATGAGTCTGAAGAAAATCTTTTAGGGAGGCAGACAGGCAGGCAGGGGGAAGGGGGATGCAGGGGTTTCAGGGGGCCCGGTCGGCTGGTGTTAGGGTTTTGGTTTTTTTGTTTTGTTTTGTTTCGGTAGAGAACTGCAGGTGCATGGAAGCAAATCGCAGTCTGACACAAATCTTTTCAGTTATTTAAATGCTGGATTGAACTAATCTTTAAGATGCTGCATATACTTGGTCCAACTGGCACAGGCGTGCACCTCAACACTGCAAACATAAGAGAGAATATTATTCACCCATGAAACGGAGATTCTTGGTTATCTTGTCTGCGCTATAACAAGGAAGATCTGATTGGTTATAATCCCAGAGAATTTCAGTCCAGTCGGTTGGATAAATGGCAATCACTGTAGGAAACGTCTCTCCCAGGGCAGTCAATACAACAGCGTGTGGGTATAAGTGTAGGAGGTGTATCCACTAGTCCCTTGTACCATGATACCAATCCAGGTTTGCCTATGCAGTGTGTGCTTTTAATCTACTCATCAGACTCCTTTTTATGTTAAATGTTATCAGTCTGATCCTTGTGAATCACACGAGGGCCCGTTTGGGGGGAGGGAGACCTCAAAAGGAGTGCCATGGTATTCAAGAGGCCAAATGAGAGGGGGGAAGTTGAGCCCTAGGGTTCTCAGCCCCCAGGTCCCAAGGGGGTTCCCTCGCTTTGGGGCGGGGCTTTGATCTGCTGCCAGCCAGTTGACGAGAGGGAGAAACCCCTCCCTCAAACAGGGACGTCATCATACGATGTCCCCGATGTGATGATATCACTTCCAGGCGATGTCATCGGGCCAGGGACGTCGCACGGTGATGCTCTGGTTTTGGGGCAAACTATATGGTTTCGAAGGCAAAAAAACATAGAATTTTGCCCCAAAACGAGACCGTTGTGCATGACATTGCCAACATGATGACATGATTTCTGGGTGACATCGTCATGTTGGGGACAACATGTGCGATGTTCTGCCCACCTCTGGAATGTCCACCATATCCCCCCCACACACACACACTGTGAGGGCAAGGGGACCTGGCAACCTACTGACAACAAACCCTTGGGGTGAGCCAGAACACCTCAGAACTGGTTTCCCGGTGGTTATACCCTGAGAAAGAAGTGGGGAGTGGGGGAAGAGGGATCTTGCGGGGAGTCCTGAGGCAGGGGTCTCAAGCAATCTTCCCTCTAAGCTGTGGAGTCTTGTGAGCAAAAATCCGCTGGCATTAGAGTTGTGAGCGAGCGATTTGGCTGCTGTGTAAATTAGTTTGCTCTGGAGCCCTCCTTCCTGAGCAAAGACAAAAAGGTGTGAGCCGGGGGCTAAAAAACTGTGAGCTAGCTCACACTAACTCAGCTTAGGGGGAACGCTGGTCTCAAGTAACTCCCTCATGCAAGGAGGTGCAGAAATGGGGGTTCCCGGGCCTCTCATGACCCCCCCACCCCAAGCAACTGGTGTTCGGAGAGAGCCTGCTTGTGACTCTGGACATTCCATTTAGCCCTTGGGGAGGTAGCCCGTGAATTTGTCTGCTCCTTTCCTTTAAAACTATCGACACCATCCATAGCCTTATGGCAGCCTGTTCAGTGAAGAGGTGCTGCCTTTTGTCTATTTTGAACTGTAAAGAAGGAGAAGATTCAGAAGCCCTCAGTTCCTGGGCCAAGTCCCCAGAGGCACAGAAGAGATACAAAAAAAAGAGAAATATTTGTGACGCTTTTCATAAAAGGCTGTTGTCCCCGTCTCCCCTCTTTAGTGGTGGTGGTAGAACTAGCAGAGATCGGGCAAATTAATTTCTTTCAACTGTGAAAGATGTTACAGAGTTATAAAATGGTTTCCTCCCTTTGATGCATTTGTTTACCCGGTTGGTAGAGGTCCATAGCATGGTGAATTCATTGAGACGTAGAATCTGTCAAACCGGTCCGTAATCCGAAATGACAGCGCACTGGAAACTTTCCTTGAAGAGAAACGCTGCGCGGTATCAGAGATCTCCAGAGCCAAGTGACTGACTCGAGCTGACAGGGCAGTTATTTTTAAAGCAGCTTTTGATGAGATTTCAAAAAACTGGCCTTTGAAATGCAAGAGATGCCCTTGGTCCCAAACAGCAGGGGCTTGAAGTAATTATTTCCCATGGATGTAGCCACCGAGCTGCACATTGGACTTCCACTTTCATAAACTAAATTGAAAGATATGTAAGCATCGATCACTTCACTGTGGATCAATAACTTCTGAAGTTGCCTCTGTTAACGCTTTACTGTGCCTGACTTACTCTAGGTAAAAATGGATTATTATTTTTTTCTTATGCTTTCTATGTTCAGGGTTTGTTGGTTTGTTTGCAGAAGAGCACATGTATCCTTCATGCAGCCTTGGGGTGTATCCTGCAGCGCACGCACTGTTGGAGTGAGCAGCTCAGCATGCCTGGACATTAAGAACATAAGAACATAAGAGATGCCAATGTTGGATCAGGCCAAAGGCCCATCCAGTCCAACACTCTGTATCACACAGTGGCCAGAAATACCAGTGCCATCAAGAGGTCCACCAGTGGGGCCAGGACATTAGAAGCCCTCCCACTGTTGACCCCCCCCCCAAGCACCAAGAAGACAGAGCATCACTTGCCCCAGAGCCCCTAGCTATACCTTGTGGCTAATAGCCACTGATGGACCTCTGCTCCATATGCTTATCTAATTCCCTTTTGAAGCCGTCCATGCTTGTAGCCGCCACCACTTCCTGTGGCAGTGAATTCCATGTGTTAATCACTCTTTGGGTGAAGAAGTACTTCCTTTTATCCGTTCTAACCCGACCGCTCTGCAGTTTCATGGAGTGCCCACGAGTTCTTGTATTGTGAGAAAGGGAGAAAAGTACCTCTTTCTCTACCTGCTCTTTCCCATGCATAATCTTATAAACCTCGATCATGTCACCCCTCAGTCGTCTTTTCTCCAAGCTAAAGAGCCCTAAGCGCCTTAACCTTTCCTCATAGGGAAAGTGTTCCAACCCTTTTATCATTTGAGTTGCCCTTTTCTGCACTTTTTCCAAAGCTATAATATCTTTTTTAAGGTGTGGTGCCCAGAACTGCACACAGTATTCCAAATGAGGTCTCACCATTGATTTATATAGGGGCATTATTATATTGGCTGATCTGTTTTCAATACCCTTCCTAATAATCCCCAGCATAGCATTGGCCTTCTTTATTGCAGTCACACACTGTCTCGACATTTTCAGTGAGTTATCTACTACAACTCCAAGATCTCTCTCTTGATCAGTCTCTGCCAGTTCAGACCCCATCAACGTGTATTTATATTTAGGATTTTTTGCTCCAATGTGCATCACCTTGCACTTGGCCACATTGAACCCCATTTGCCATGTTGACGCCCACTCGCCCATCTTTTACAGAACCCTTTGAGTGCCTCACAATCCTCAATGGTTTTCACCACCCTGAACAACTTCATATCATCCGCAAATTTAGCCACTTCACTGCTTACTCCCAGCTCCAAATCATTAATGAACAAGTTAAAAAGCAGTGGACCAAGTACTGATCCCTGCGGTACCCCACTGCTTACCACCCTCCTCTGAGAAAATTGCCCATTTATACTCACTCTCTGTTTTCTATTAATTAGCCAGTTTTTGATCCATTTGCAGAAGAGCAAATCCCATGATTTTTGAGCTTACTTAGGAGCCTTTGGGGGGGGGGGCTACATCACTCTAAGTGTGTCTAGGTGTTATCTCCTTGAATGGGATACTTTTCCTTGTCTTAACCTGGGAGTTGCCCTCTGACACCTCCTCTCTTGCTTTGTCCTCTCCCTCCCTCCATATTGCCTTCCGTGGAGACACATGTCTCTGCAGGTCTCTCCTGTAGAGACAGCACCCTCATACTCCCACACACTTGAATGCTGGACAAGGTGGCCATTTGTAAGAGGGAAAGGACTCTTTAGATTAGGCATCTTTCTCTTTTGTCTGCAGCCTGAATGTGAACTGGACCTACTTGAATAAATGTTAAGTTTACCTTTCTTTGCAGTATACTTCTTGGGAGATGTGTTTACTGCACTCAGGATCAAGCTTCTGTGACTGGGCAAATCTCCTCTTTATTAACCAAATGTCACAATTCACACAAACACAACTCCTGTGAATCACAGGCTAGGCCTGTTGGGCTGCAGCGCTGCACTGTGTGAACAGAGAGGGTGCATAGAATGTGTGTGTTTCTGGGGAAGAAGGCACAGAGCTCTGAGAAGCAGCAAGAGATAGAGGTTTTAGAGGGGTGAGTGTTTTTTATTTGCTTTCGGCTAAGGTGATTTAACTGAGGGTACTGTGTGGGGGACTGTGTTTGGGAGTGTGTGGGAGAGTTGTGAGTTGTTGCAGAGTCCTGGCTGCTTTAGATAAGGTGAGAAAGGGTCATTGTTTGACTGTAATTGAGTGCCTCTGTGAATTTGAATAGCTGCTGGCCACGCCGTCTGCTGGGGAAGGCTTTTATTTAAGGCAGCACCTTGCCAGAGGCATAAACCTGTGGTTCTTAGCCTAGGGGCACTTAGACTAGGAACTCTGTTAGAAGCCCAGGGGGAGCCAGAAAGCCAGGTCCCAAGTATCCTTGGGTTCCCAGTAAGGTAAGTAGACGTCTACAAGGAGAACCACATTAATACAAAGGGTTTTAAGGGGGGGTTATATATAATTATTTTTTGAAAAGCAGTTATGAAGCCAGAATGCCAGCAGGGGGCTGGGGGCTATCCAGTGTTTTGCACGGAGTGTCACATGTATGACTATCTGCCCACTGGACAGAAGTCTTGGGTGTGTGCCCGGTGCAAGGAGCTCCTGGTTCTCAGGGAACGAGTTTGCTCCCTTGAGGCTAAGTTGACTGACCCGGAGAAGCAGAGACAGTCAGTTAGGTGCATGGAGAAGACTTTCAGGGAATTGTTAGATATGTCCCACTCTGAATATGGCAGCAATAAAAAAGGCCAACGCTATGCTCGGGATTATTAGGAAGGGAATTGAAAA
>NW_015168762.1:102845-131266 GCF_001447785.1 Gekko japonicus | reverse complement strand
GGGGGGTTAACAGTGGGAGGGCTTCTAGTGTCCTGTCCCCCACTGCTGGACCTCCTGATGGTACCTGGTATTTTTGGCCACTGTATGACAGAGTGTTGGACTGGCAATTGGTCTGCTCCAACATTGGCTTCTCTTATGTTCTTATGTTCAGAGGCCTGGGAGCACCTCTACAGGACGTCCCGTGGCCATCAACAGTCGTAGCACTGAGTAAAGTCGGATGAGCTTCAGAAGACCCCAGAACATAGCTTGGAAACCACTAGTCTGCATCCATGACAACCTTTGCCCGTATGCTTCAATTTCAGTGTCGATTGTCATTCATACCTGGCCAAAAAATAGAAAACCAAAGTTAGATCCATCTGCTCATGTGCCTTCCACATCCCGTTTACTGTGCAGATGTGAGCTAGATGTTCTTCCCCGCTGCTCCTTCCCTGCCGCCTTCCCTTTCTCCCTCCCCCTCCCCACTCCGCTTGTGCTGTGCATACTCTCCTGTACAAAGGATAAAGCTGGTACCTCTGAGGTCCCCATGGAAACAGCATTGGGGAAGATAAAACAACAAAAGGGCAATAATACATTTTGTTTAAACAACCTGGATCTTATTCAGGGAACTTCTTGTCCAATGTACAGTTCTTTCTCCTTCATCTCGAAATGTTTAGCCAAAAAACGATGGCTTAGGTCTCCCTAGGATGTCCATGGGAACAAGGGGAGCAGTTTTTGCTGATTTTTCCCTCCTCTGGGAGACCTCTGGTCCTCTCAGCTATTCTTGCAGGTCCCCTGAACCCCCAGGATAGGGTTGCCAGGTCCCTTTGAGCCGATGGCAGGGAAGGGGGGGCACTTACCAGGAGCAGGGAGGAATGCCCAGCATTTCAGAGATGTGCCTACTTGACCCAGAAGTCATGTAGGCACATGGGGGGGTGACGCTCTGATTTTTGGGCAAAACTCTATGGGAGAGTTAGCTTCTACTGTAGAGCTTTTGCCTCAAAACCAGAGCATCACCTTCAACATCACCGATGTGCCTACGTCACTTCCAGGTCACATCTAGGGGTGTGCAATAAATAAATAAATAATAATTCGGCCCATTCAGATTCAGCTGAATCGGGCAGAATCAATTTCAGCTGGCAGTAAGACTCCCGCGTGTCAGTTTCGTCAGTACGATTTGGGAGTCTTTGCCAGCCAAATGTCAGTGTCAGCCCTATTATATCCTACGGGCCATTGAAGTCAATGGCGAAAACATAGGGTATATTTTTGGGGCTGGAGGGGAGGGGGCTTGAGGGAGAGGCTCCAAACTCGCAGGGCAGCTGCTGGAGCCTCTCCCCAAGATACCAACCACGTTTCAAGAGCATTGGACCAGGGGGTTACAAAGTTACTTTCCCCCCACCATAGAGAACAATGGAGGGGATGGGGCAACCTGTTTGGGGGCCTGTAGAACTGGACCCCCTGGTCCAATGTTCTTCAAACGTGGTGTGTATCATGAGGAGAGGCTCCAGCAGCTAACCTGTGAGTTTGGAGCCTCTCCCTCCAACCCCCTGTCCTTCAGCCCCCAGAATATACCCTATGTTTTCACCATTGACTTCAATGGCCCATATGATATAATGGGGCCGAATTGCTGCCGAAATTCGGCGGCAATTCAACGGCAAGCCAATCCAGATCAGAGAACCTGAATCGGTCTGCAGCAGCCCGAAAGGGATCCGAATGGGCCATTTTCAGGGGTGCATTCAGTTCGTCCGAACCGAATGCACATCCCTAGTCACATCAGCACATTGCTGAAATGCTGGGTGTCCAGTGAGGATCCAGCATTATTCTTCCTTTCCCCATTTATCCTCACAACAACCCTGTGAGGTAGATTAGGCTGAAAGAGAATGAGTAGGTGAAGGTCACCCAGCAGGCACTCAAATTAGGTCTCTCAGATTCTAGCATAACTCTCTAACCACCAAGCCGTGCTTGCCGCTCTACTATACTTAGTGTTACCTGGTAACAGAAACAGAAACAGAATTCTAAATGCAGGGTTCTAGTGACTTGCACACAGAGGAGAACTAAAAAACAACAAGAGGAAGAACAAGACATCTATTCCACACATGAAAACATGCAGAAGCACTAAGCATCTGAACCCCAGAGCCAAGAGGCAACTCAGGGAAGGCCTCAGCCTTTCTGCCCTGTTGTTGGCCCTCCAGAAGAACAGGTTGGCCACTGGGTGAGACTGGATGCTGGACGAGATGGACCCTCACTGGTGTGATCCAGCAGGGCTCTTTTTATGTTCTTACATTCCACAAGATCCAAGAAGTCAAACAGAAATTGAAACCACAGCTAAAGATGCTGAATGGTCAACATAGATCTACATTAACTGATCAGGACAAAATAAAAGATGGTAACAATATACTGAAGAACTATACAGAATACATGGAAGGATGACAGATTGCTTCCAAGAAGAGTCTTTGGATGAAGAACCTACAATTTTAGGAAGGGGAGTGAAAGCTGCACTGAGAGCATTTGGGAGAAACAAATCACCCATAGACTGGATATCAATAGAGCTATTTCAAGCCACAGAAATGGAGTCCTTCAAAACCTTAACAAGAATATGCCAGCAAACATGGAAAACAAAACAATGGCCCACAGTGGAAGCACTCAATCTATATTCCCTGAAAAAGGAGATGTCAAAGATTGCAGCAACTATCAGACCATTGCATTAATTTCCCATGCAAGCAAAGTGATGTTCAAAATTTTACAACGAAGACACTTGCTATATATGGAATGAGAAATGTCAGGTGTTTCAGCTGGATTCAGAAAAGGAAGAAGCACTAGAGATCATATGGCAAATTTACGTTGATTACAGGAGCATACGTGAGGATTTCAGAAGAAAATCAGCTTGTGTTTCATAGATGACTGCAAAGTTTTTGAATGGAACATGAAAAGCCATGGTTGGTTTTAAAAGAAACTGGTGTGCCATGACATCTGATTGTTTAGATGCACAGCCTCTTAAGGAGCTACTGGTAGGACAGATTATGGAGAAAGATAATGGTTTCCAGGTAAACAAAGGTGTCAGACAAAGATGTATTTTATCTCCCTTTCTGTTCACTCTGTATGCAGAACATGTCATAAGGAAAGATGGATTAGATTTAGATGTAGGTGGAATAAAAATTGGTGGCAGGAACATTGACAGTTTGAGATATGCAGATGACACCATGTTCCTGGCAGAAAATGATGAAGACTTGAAACAACAATTGCCGAAGGTTAAAGTAGAAAGTGCCAGAGCAGGATTACCGTGGAACATCAAGGATTTACAGAACTTCAAGGTGGGCAATGAACAAAATCAGAATTGTTAAAGATCTCCTATTCCTTGGCTCTGTCATCACCCAAAAGGTAGACTGCACACACGAAATCAGATGGAGATTGAGACTGGGGAGGGCAGCCAGGAAGAAGAGGTCCTTAAGTGTAAGGACGTGTCACTGAAGACCAGGTGGGCATGAACAATCAGCCATTTTGGCCTCCCAGCCTACCCTTCTCCTAATATATCGTACGAGTGAGAGATCTGTTCACAACAGTCCCAGAATCTGACTGCTATTTCTCTTATTATTTATCATGTTTATATTTAGCTCTTCTTCTAAGGAGCTCAGAGTGGTAATTAACAATGCTGTCCTATAAGTAGAGTCAAATCCTTCTAGGTCCATGGAAGTCAGTGTTTTTAGAAAGGTACAACTTTTGCTTAGGATGGCGCTGCTAGCCATAAGACCAGATAGATTGACAACATAAAACTTGCCTGAATTTGGGGCAAAACAGCTCTCTGGGGTTGGGAGAGCTGGGGACAACGCCTGTCCTGTAACTGCTGCAGTGCACTGGCTTCCTCACTGGGTGTCAAGCTCTGGCACATATGCAGGCCTTCTGTGTTCTTGTTAGCCTTATTACACTTTAGCTTTTGCCTTTAGCCTTTCTGCATCTTGTCACTGTACCTCTGCCCTCACTTACCATGTGACATTCCTGGGGGGGGGTGTTGTTAGAGCATTAGGGAGCATTACTTGTAACATCTTGAAGCGAGCCCCAGATACAGTTTCTCGTGAGACTGTCCTTGGAGATTTCCATGCCAGGCTTAGTTAGACAGAGCAACCATATATCTGTCTAGGATGCTATAGAAATGTATGACGTGTGATTGAATGGAATTTGGGGTTTTTTATTTATATGTTGTATTTTCCCACCTTGGGACCCCAGTGGGTCAGCGTCACTAAATCTCTCACAGCACGGAGAACCATCGGAACGAAGAAGTGCCTCAATTCTCCAGCATTCCGCCTTTGAAGAGGCAACCTCTTAGAAGTTCCATGGCCAGAGTCCCTTCCCCGGGTCTCGGGGGGTAAGGGAGCCTGCGCACCCCCTCCTTCGGCTGGAGTGCAGCTTCACCTCCGGGAGGTCCAGGAGGTGAGTCTGCTGGTGTGCCGCCATCAACCGGAAGTCCCGTGCCAGGCTTAGTTAAACAGAGCAACCATATATCTGTCTAGGTTGCTATAGAAACGTATGATGTGTGATTGAATGGAATTTGGTTTTTTTAACCTATATGTTGTATTTTCCCACCTTGGGACCCCAGTCCTAACAAAGGTTCTGAACCCACAGCATCCCATCTCTCTAATAAAGCATCACACTGCCAAACGTGTGTGTGGAGAGTGAATTGACTGGGGACCTAACACCGGGTCAGTGGCGAGACGTGGGTCAACCCACAGCAGAGGGATGCAGGGTGGCAAGACATGGGTCAACCCACAGCAGAGGGATGCAGGACCAACACGGTGGAAGGTCTCTGTCTTTTTTCAGCATTAGTAGCCAAAAGACACATCTTGCACGGAGACATTTGGGTTTAAATTAAGGGCAGGAAGGTACCGGCTGGATATTAGGAAATCTTTTTGACAGTCAGAGTTGTGCAATGGTGGGATGCAGCTGCCTAGGGAGGTGGGGAGCTCCCCCTCACTGGCTGTTTCCAAGCAACGTCTGGACAAACACTTGTCAGGGATGCTCTAGGCTGACCCTGCACTGAGGCAGGGGGTTGGACGAGGTGGCCCGTATGGCCACTTTCAACTCTATGATTCTATGATTTGCTGGCAGGGTAGCTATTTTTATGTGCTTATGGAAAAGAGGGCAAGTTGTAGCTCACTTCTAAGCAGCAGCTTATTTTTATCCCCCCGATTCGCAGTTTCCCTTGCTTTGTTAAAGAAAGGATATTCCCCACTGGGTTTCTAGTAGTGAAACATTGATCATTATGGATGTGTGTGTGCGCCAGGCAGGCCTGAATCTCTTTGCAGCCGTCTCCACTGCAGTCTGCACCAAACAGTCTCATGGGCAGCCGGTTTATGCATTTACATTTATATCCTGACTTTCTTCACATTTGAGCTCAAGACGACCTCCGGGGGCATCTGGGGGCATCTGGATTGGGGCAGTTTGGCAGCACTGTTGTTCGATCGGTCGGCCGCATTTGACATGGTCAACCATCAGTTGCTGACCCACCACCTGGCTGATGTGGGGATATGGGGACTTGCCTTGCAATGGCTTGTTTCCTTTCTCCATGGTCGGGGACGAAGGGTGGTGCTAGGGGAACAGCGGTCCCGGAGACACCTGCTAGAGTGCGGAGTGCCTCAGGGGGCCGTGCTGTCCCCGATGTTATTTAACATCTACATGCGCCCCCTTGCCCAGATTGCCCAGAGGTATGGGCTGGGGTGTCACCAGTACACTGATGACACCCAAGCTCTATCTGATGTTGGGCAGCCAGTCGGACTCCAGACTGGAAGATCTGGACCAGGCTTTGCAGGCCATGGCTGGTTGGCTTAGACTGAGTCGGCTGAAGCTGAACCCGGCGATGACAGAGGTCCTGTGCCTGAGCCGGAGCAGTTTGGGGATGGGGTTCCCACTCCCGACCTTCGATGGGGCACCGTTAGTGCTTGCGCTGAAGGTTAGAAGTTTGGGAGTGCTCCTGGATTCTTCCTTAACAATGGAGGCCCAGGTAGCAGCCACTGCTAAGTTCACCTTTTACCATCTTCGGCTGATCTGGCAGTTGGTTCCCTTCCTCAAAGCTCTATCTGATGTTGGGTGGCCAGTCGGACTCCAGACTGGAAGATCTGGACCGGACTTTGCAGGCCATGGCTGGTTGGCTTAGACTGGGTCAGCTGAAGCTGAACCCGGCGAAGACAGAGGTCCTGTGCCTGAGCTGGAGCGGTTTGGGGATGGGGCTCCCACTCCCAACCTTCGATGGGGCACCGTTAGTGCCTGCGCTGAAGGATAGAAGTTTGGGAGTGCTCCTGGATTCTTTACCATGTCACAAACCTCACAAATGAAACTGGTTTATTTGTGATGTTTCATGGTTCATGAAGCTGGCATACCATGAACCATACCACATTTTCCCAGTTCATGCCCATCACTACTCAACACCAGTTCTCTAGGTGAAATCCATCTGGTTGTCCTCATGAATTACCCCTGCATTGACCCATGTGGATCTATAAGAACCAGATCATCACTGAGACAGTACCCTAAGACCACAATTGTACCTTTAAAGATTGACTACCTCTTTCAATAGTCTTTCAGTAGTCATGTATGGCTGCGAGAGTTGGACTATAAGGAAGGCCGAGCGCCGAAGAATAGATTCTTTTGAACTATGGTGCTGGAGAAGACTCTTGAGAGTCCCTTGGACTGCAAGAAGATCAAATCAGTCAATCCTAAAAGAAATCAACCCTGACTGTTCCCTGGAAGGCCAGATAATGAAACTGAAGCTCAAATACGTTGGCCACCCAATGAGAAGGGAGCACTCCCTGGAGGAGAAGACCCTGATGCTGGGAAAGATTGAAGGTCAAAGAAGACAGGGACGGCAAAGGATGAGATGGTCAGACAGTGTCATCGATGCAACAAATATGAAATTGAGCAAACTTCAGAGGATGGCGGAAGACAGGAAGGCCTGGCGTGACCTGGTCCATGGGGTCGCGAAGAGTCGGACTTGACTGTGCAACTGAACAACAACAACAACTTACCTTTAAAGCCCTACATGGCCAGGGTCCGACGTACCTGAGGGACCACCTTTCCCCATATAGACCCCAGAAAGCACTACGGCCGGGGTTGCAACATCGATTAGTCATTCCAGGCCCCAAGGATGCTAGGGTCACAGCCACCAGGGCCAGGGCCTTCTCAGTGGCAGCTCCTCACTGGTGGAATGAGCTCTCAGAAGAGGTCAGGGCCCTGTGGGACCTTTTACAGTTCCGCAGGGGCTGCAAGATAGAGCTCTTCCACCAGGCTTTCAACTAGGAGCCGCCACTACCACTACCACCAATTATTACCATCTGACCATTGGTGGAGATAGGGTCAGCCCTGGAGATAGAGACAGAGATAGGGATAGAGACAGAGCTATGTCCCTGCAGGTGGCCAGAAGATTGCTGAAGGGGGAAACTGGGGGAACTGTGATTGCCGTTTAGGCCCCACCATTCAAAGGTTGATAAATGGAGATCAGTACTGTGAGCATTTTAAATGTATGACTGTTTACTGTTCTTAACCTGTTTAAAATATTTAAAATGTTTTATGTGTACTAGGTACGTTTTACCAACTTTGTAAGCCGCCCTGAGCCCGTCCGCGGGGAGGGCAGAGTATAAATATACAAACTAAATAAATAAATAAATAATAAATAAAAGACAGCACTCGTACCAATCCAGGCACTGTCGAGACCAGAGTCGGCTTCGCTTCTGCAAGGCTGTTGTGCCATGTGCTTTATTTACATACCTAACTATCCAGCCCTTCCACCAAGAAATGTGGTCCCCATCCTCACTGATGGGTCAGGTGGGTACTACCACTGGAGTGGGAGCTCAGCGTGCTCCTTGCTGATAGTCACCTCAGTGCTTGGGGGAAGAGTGGGGCATTGTCCCCTCTGACCTGAGACCCAGACTGTACCCTGTTCACTTTGCCCCTTTGTGCAACATGACCCCACCATGGGCCTTCCCCAGGTTGAGGTGTGTGTGTGTGGGGTTGTGCTTACGTACGGTTCTGTTATTTGGAGCGGTTGCAGGGTTCATAAATTCTGCTGTGTCTGGTGGGGCTAGGAGTGTCCCGCGCCACATTTCTTTGCTCCCATTGACATCAACTTTACTTTGGTACTCTGGTTTTCCTTCTCCTCCCCCTGCTTTTTCCACTCCCAGCAGCTCTCCTGCCATTCTTTCTGACCCTTTATCGATCTCCCTACACCTTGCGCTCCTTTGCAGGAGATGGTTTTTCCGTGCGTGGAATTAATTAGTGCGTGCTAATGGCCTATTTGCATGCGCCCCTGTGACAGGTAGACTGCAGCTCTGGGGGTTTTGCAAGCCGTCCCAGGAAGAGGTCATGTGAGCTCCTGTGAGGCCGTCACTGGGGTGCATCAGCCCGAGCAGCCGCATAGTGGTGGGGAAGATGAAAGTCTGGCTGCCTAGCAACAGCTGTGTCTAGGACACCCTGAAGCAAAACACTCAGTGCCAACACGAAATACACCAGTGGATATTTCATAGCAGCGGAAATCATTCCCTGGGAAATGTTAGGCACTTGAGAGTGGCATGATAAAAGGAAAGGGTGGCAAGCCTTTGCTCTTCTGTTGAACTCTTGACACCCCACATATTTCCTTGGAAGGGTGCAGAGGCTGCCTTTGTAGAGGGGAGGGACAGGAGCTGGGATGAGCCTCAGTCCCAAGATCGAGCGCAGAGGTTTCTTCAGACTCAGGGGAGAGAGCCAAACATCTCCCGGTCCCAAGATCGAGCGCAGGTTACATGAGAGGTTTCCTCAGACTCAGGGGAGAGAGCCAAACATCTGGGATCTTAGAGTCAGACTGTCTGTGCAGCTGGCAGATGCTGTAGAAGACATCTGTAGAAGGGCAACTCGAATGATAAAAGGGTTGGAACACTTTCCCTATGAGGAAAGGCTAAAGCGCTTAGGGCTCTTTAGCTTGGAGAAAAGACGACTGAGGGGTGCCATAATTGAGGTTTATAAGATTATGCATGGGAAAGAGCAGGTAGAGAAAGAGGTACTTTTCTCCCTTTCTCACAATACAAGAGCTCGTGGGCACTCCATGAAATTGCTGAGCGGTCGGGTTAGAACGGATAAAAGGAAGTACTTCTTCACCCAGAGAGTGATTAACACATGGAATTCACTGCCACAGGAGGTGGTGGCAGCTACAAGCATGGACGGCTTCAAGAGGGAACTGATTAAGCATATGGAGCAGAGGTCCATCAGTGGCTATGAGCCACAAGGTATAGATAGGGACTCTGGGGCAAATGATGCTCTGTCTTCTTGGTGCTTGGGGGGGTCAACAGTGGGAGGGCTTCTAATGTCCTGGCCCCACTGGTGGACCTCCTGATGGCACTGGTATTTCTGGCCACTGTGTGACACAGAGTGTTGGACTGGATGGGCCTTTGGCCTGATCCAACATTGGCGTCTCTTATGTTCTTATGTTCTCTTAAGACCTTTTGCAGGAAAGAAAGAATATCATTCTGCAGCCATTTCGACTGTGCTTATTTTCTCTTTCGATGTCACACTATGGAGCAGAAATGGAAAGGCGCGGGTGCTACGCTTTAAGAGAACACTGCTCTACGGCAGGCACAGGGACTGGATGTCAGCAGCAAAGGCGTTTGTTCCTCATTGTTTCCTCTCACCCCCACTATTGATGAAAGTAGAACAAAGGTCCCACTATTGAGACATGTGGGGGGGGGGGCTGGCTCTCACAGATCTGTCCCACTCATGGCAGCTCTTTTCTCCAGCACCTCGTGCCAGCGGAGGATGCCACCACCTGCATACATGGCCGATCACTGCATTTTTGCTAGAGATGGAAAGGGCTGTTTTAGATCCCAACGCAATACCATGCCATTTCTTTCTACCAACAGGGCACAGCCCCTCCCATACTGATACCCTGAGGAATCTCCCAGACAGATTGAATTTTATCTTCTCTTGAAGCTGTTCTCATGTTGTGAAACTCTGTATGGATAAGTGTTCTATTATATGAGAGTATTCATGAATATTCTGTGGCATCACACCATGCCAGCCATTGTCTTTAGGGGATGGTACCATATGGGTGAGCACCAGATATAGGGTGGCCAACTCTAAGTTGGGAAATTTCTGGAGATTTTGGGGGGTGGCGCCTGGGGAGGATCCAGTTTGAAGAGGGGAGGGACCTCAGAAGGGTATAAGGTCATAGCGTCTACCCTCGAAAGCAGCCATTTTCTCCAGGGGAGCTGATCTCTGTGGTTGAACTTAGATCAGCTGTAATTCCAGAAGATCTCTAGGCCCCACCTGCTCTATGTGCTGAAGGTCCCAGGTTTAATCCCCAGCATCTCCATTTATTTATTTATTTATTTATTTATTTATTGTTACACTTATATCCCGCCCTCCCCGCGAGCGGGCTCAGGGCAGCTTACAAATAAGGGCAACGTGCCACATAAAACATTAAAAACAGAATAAAATCAACCATAGTTAACAATGATAGTGCTCAAAGATGTTACCAATTTAATCAGATCAATCGACTCAGATGGTGACCTATAGATGTACCCAAAGCCCACTTCAACAGCCCCGACCCCATTGCAATACTGTAGCGAGATCTTATACTGGGCCATCCCATCACCCCATTATTACCACCAGATTATTGGTGGTGGTGGTAGTAGTGGCGGCTCCTAATTAAAAGCGTGGCGGAAGAGCTCCGTCTTGCAAACTCTGCGGAACTGTGAGAGGTCCCTCATTTAAAAGGATGTGGTAGTAAGTGATGCAAAAGTTCTCTTCCTGGGACCCTGGAGAGTCTTTGCCAGTCTGTATAAGACAGCATTACTGACCTTGATGGGCTGATTCAGTATAAGGTATCTTCAAGGCCGTGTGTTTGATAAGAGAGCACCATGTCTAAAAGGGTGCAAAGCTGTGCTTTCTTTCTTATCCCAGTGTACTATTATATGCATGTCAGTGTTCTTTGCAAACTATTTATCTATCATTTATTATTTATGTATTTATCATCATCTGTCTGTTTGCCTGCCCACCTGCCCATCTGTTTGTCTGTCTGTCTATCTATCATCCACTTACTCTTATTCTTCTTCATTTTCACAAATTTCTCTTTATTCATTTTTCATAACAAAGCAAACAAGAACATGCAAAGAATCCAATAATAAACACTCGACATTCCTACAAAAGAGTTACAGTATCATAATGAAAGCATCCTTTAAATTTCGACTCTTAGTATGTTACATCAGAACCCATTTTTGGTAACAGGTATTTATTGGCAATATGACTCGTGAAGTAAGAAATCATCATCATCGCCTGTCTGTCTGTCTTAGACAAGGGTCATTTCGTAGAAAAAGAGCTAGGGGAACTCATTAGCATAACTCATTAGCATATGCCACACTCCCTGACATCAGGGGTCTGGCAGTGGACCTGCAAGGCCAGCGGGAGTGCGAGGAAGCCCCGCCAAGGCCCTCCCTGGCCCCAGGCAGGCAGGGGTGGGGAGAGGCGGGGAGGAAGCAACTTACCCTCCCTCTTCTCCTGCCTCCTCCTGGCTGAATGAGGGCTGGAAGCGGGGTGGTCGGAAGCAGGGGCGGGGCTTCGTCATGTGCCCCACCCCCCTGCACCTCACCCGGGGGAACTGCGTTTCCCCCCCCGAAATGACCTCTGGTCTTAGACCACACCACTCCCTTGATAAGCAAGGCTGGGAGACCACACCACTCCCTTGATAAGCAAGGCTGGGCGTGACTTACAACAAAATATAACACAATTCAATAGGCAATATTAAAAGCAATAAGAATAAATAATATATAATAAACATATAACACAATTTAAAACCAAAATATAAATCTATTAAAACAGTATTTGTTATTATTAAAGCATTAATTGTGTGATCCTAGCAATGATCCAAAATCTGCTTTTTTTTCCACCCAGTCCAGTTTCACAAGAGCACTGTCCAAAGAAACAAGGAGTAACGTGATGCATTTCAATTTAGATTTGCCCCTGAATTAACTTTTTTTTTGAAAGGGGGTCTGAATGTTCCCTTTCCCTCCTTACATGCACACATGGTGTGTAGGAGTAACAAGCAAATAAACCAATGTTTTTAATGATTTTTCGGAGGCAAGATAAAATGAAAAAAAGAAAGACAGGTTTGGAGGAATATGGAAAAACTCCTCAGTGACATCCAGTTTCAGATCATCTCCCATATCTCTCCTTATATATAATTGAGTTTCTGTCTCCCAACGTTCGATGCGTGCCAAAATAGGCTGGCCGCATGAACTGCCACTCCGAACGTCCGCCAATCCTCTGCCTGCGATGGGTGGCTGCATGACCTGACTCCTGGCCACGCAGCCAGCGACCCCTCTCGTGCCCTCAGTGTGGACGGAGCCGCCGAAGGGGACGCACGCCTCCTTGACACCCTGGGTAACCCCCTGAGAGCCAGAAAGGGACCGAGTTGCTGCCGCTCACTATTTTCGCTGGCCCCCCAAAGCAGACAGGTGTCCCCGTGCTCACGAGGCTGCACCTGCCCACTGTCAGGAAACACACCACCTCCCTCCCATTCCCACCCTACTGGCGGGGACATGCAGTGCTTCCTCTTTGCCTTGGGAAGGGGGTCACCATGCCTCACTGTGCTCTGAGACGCTGCTCCGTTTGGCGGCAGCGGCCTGAGCGCTGGACAGCCTGCCCCCAAGTCACTCTGCCCCATGATTTCCACCGCTGCCACAAGAGCTGGAGGTGCATGGGTGCGGGGACGGGTTGCCCTTGTGAGCAGCAGTGCGGGCACTTCGAGAGAGGTGGCTGATCCCTCTGTGAGATTGGTGCACCGGGGACAGGGTGGGAGACCAAACCCGGGGACCGGAAGCCTGCAGGGAAGGCTGAAAGGGGCGAGGAAGAGGACGCAGGTGCCAAGGATGGGGACGAGCCCATGGCAGTGGTGGCAAAGGGAGCCAGTGGTGGCAACCCTATCTCTTTCCCAGCCAATCATCAACCTATCTTCTTTTCCCCCACACTCTTCAGCTTTCCATCTCCCACACACACCTGCAGCCTCTTCCATGGTCTGGAGCCCTGACTGCCACAGAGTCTATCATTTTCTGTGCTCTGAAGCCCTGATTGCCACAGAGTCCACCATTTTCTCCAGGGGAACTGATCTATTGGCAACAATGGTTCCCCAGGAGGAAAAGTAGTCTTTCTCTGCAATGGAGACCAAAGCAGCTTACATCATATCTCCTTCCCCCTTTTGACTTGCAGAACAACCCTGTGAGGTAGGTTAGGCTGAAAGTCTGTGACTGGTACAAAATCACCCACTTAACTTCTACAGGAAGAACCTGGATCTAGCAGACCCCACTCTGAAGCACTGACTGCTACGCCTAGGGTAGCCAACCTCCAGGTGGAGCCTGAAGATCACCAGGCATCACAACTGAACTCCAGAACAGATCTCTCCCCTCCCTCCCCCCGGAGAAAATAACTGCTTTGGAAGATGGGCTGTATGGCATTCTGTTCAGCTGAGTCCACTCCCCTCCCCAAACCTTGGCTTCCATGAATTCTACCAGAAAATCTTTAGGAATCTTTAGGAATCTCCCTACCTGGAGCTGGCAACCCTAGTCAGGACTAGCTCCAATGAGTTCCTCACAAAGGCCTGCAAAGGGTTTCCTTCCTTTGTCTGAACCAAGCTTGGTTGCCTAATGTACTGAAATGGGCTCCAGTTTAAAACACAGCTGTTTGCTTCCCACCCTAGAAAATGCGGGGGGGGGGAGGCGTGGCTAATGCGGGGGGGAGGCATGGCCGCAGAGCAAAATAACGCGTGGCAGCCCGATCAGAAGTCCTTTCAAGGTCCCGTGGGTAGGTGTCAGGTGCAGATCAGACAGCTAGTCCGCAGCGCAGCAAACAAGCAGCACGGTGCATTCAAACTGGCACTTGCACCGCACTGCTCCTGTGGCAAACGCCGCTTCCTGTTTGTGCACATGTGCCATTGGGCGCTTTTCTGTATCCTGCGGAGACTTGGGGGGGGGAATCCCCTTTGTCGCGACAGAACATTGGCAGCCGCTGGATGCCACGACAGTCCACCAGCAACCGGTCAGACGCCCGCCCTTGCCCCGCGGTTTCAGGAAACTAGTACCTCATAGGTACTAGTTTTTAACTCAGCGCCTTCGGTGGGGAGCCACGGGTTCGCCACGGGAGCACTGCACTTCCCAGATGTTGGGGTGAGATCGCACCCAGAAAATCCACTGGACTCCCACGCCTCTCTTTGCCATGTGACTGGGGCCTGTATAAGGAGAGACAGGTAATACCTGTTCATTCTCATGAACCACCATTATAAATATCTATGGTGCTTTACATGGTATTTTTCCATGTGGGCTTCTTTCCGATTGGGCTTTTATGTGTATGGGTTTTCCCCCCCATATGGCCTTTTTTCCATGTGGGCTTATTTCCATGTGGGCATTCTTTTTCTGTGGGCTTTTTTCCAGTCACCGTTTTAAACTGCCCTGGATTTTTTATTGGACATTTGTTTATTCCAACACATTATATCGATTGGGCAAAAAACAACAACCTCAGTGACAAGGTTAGTAGTTTCCCCCCCCCTGGGTGGTGGCAGCAGTTTAATGTCCCAAGGGCTTCTTCTGTTGACAGAAAGACAATTGTAAGGGATAAGCAGCTGCATTTTGAAAGCATTGTTTACCAATGTGCATGTGACAGTGTCCCTAAAATACAGTGTTATAGAGCCATTTCTCTATACATTCTGCCCAAAAAACTGTGGTGAGATAAAGTTGTTTAAAATGGGCTCCTACTGATTGATCAACTGAACTATCAGTTGATTGATCTAATTTATCACATGATCAGAGGAGGAGGAGGAGGAGGAGGAGGAGATGGAATTTATACCCTGCCCTTCACTCGGAGTCTCAGAGCGGCTTACAAACTCCTTTCCCTTCCCCTCCCCACAACAGACACCCTGTGAGGTAGGTGGGGTTGAGAGAGCTCTGACAGAAACTGTTCTTTCAAGGACAGCTCTGTCAGAACTATGGCTTACCCAAGGTCATCCAGCAACTGCAAGTGGAGGAGTGGGGAATCAAACCTGGTTCTCTCAGATTAGAGTCCGCACACTTAACCACGACACTTAACCACTTCACCAAACCACTACACTACACTACACCAACCACTACACCAGACTTAACCACTACACCAAAATTGATCACATGGTCACAAGTACAAGCAATAGGGACTAGACCAGTTAGTACCTATCCATAGTCATTCTGGAAGAGATATTCTTCAAGTTGCTTGGACCAGCTAGCAGTCACTAAACAAACAGTGCGTATGGGTGTAAGGTAATATGTTATGAGCTAAATGCTGGCTGAATTACTCCAAGCCAGCTCAAAATATCTGCTTGAGATGCCGAAATTCAAATTGACATTGACACCCAGCTAGATACGTTGAGGTTTCAGTGGGCACCAGTTGTCAGAGACTATTGCATCAGACCCAAAGTCTCATGTCTGTTGTTTGAGATCAGAATCAGTAAACATGGCATGTTCAATTTGTTTTGCCCGCATCCACCCAGTCTGGTGAGGTTTCCTCTTCTTGATATTTATTAGACCTTCAATTACAACTGTGCATGCATACACTTAAGGCATACTCTGGGCATAGTACCGTTAACTCCGGAAGGTCTCTGTCACAACCAGCACAGTTTTGAGCCTGGGCACAAAGCAAATAAGAACATAAGAGAAGCCAATGTTGGATCAGGCCAAAGGCCCATCCTGTCCAACACTCTGTGTCACACAGTGGCCAAAAATACCAGGAGCCATCAGGAGGTCCACCAGTGGGGCCAGGACATTAGAAGCCCTCCAACTGATGCCCCCGCCCCCAAGCACCAAATGCACACCCCTATTCTATAGTGGCAGAAGTGTCTTCTATCAACCGAAAATGATGATTAGATTTAGCCCTTTAAGTTTAGTAGTCAAGAGAGAAAGGCTTGGAAATATGGCAAGTGTAGTTAATTTAAATGAATTGTTCCTTCAGTTTGCCTTCCAGTGTGCTTTTTGTATCAAAAACAACACTTCTGTTGTTAATGCAAACATCTTGAAGCCTATCTCAAGCATATTATACTAAGGTTTAGTAGAAATATTCCAGAAATATGAAGAACTATGTTTTTCTTGTTGGAGCACTGTAACTTCCCACAGTGGGAGTACACCCTGGAGGGGAAGACATCTGGACTCCACAGAGAATCAATGGGCATCACCCGTGCAATGACTGCTCTAGAAGCCTGATAATTTGGAAAAGCCTTTAAGAATAATGGATCTGTGAAAACAGTGAAGATGATAGTGCAGCACAAAGCTCAACTTTAATTAATATTGATCTTAACAAGGTTACTAGATGGGCCTTGTCAGTTTCCCATTTCCGTGGCTGAGATATTCTAAACCCTAGTTGTGGAACATGCAAAAATAGAAGCAGATGCTGCAGGGCTTGCTTGGCAGAGTCTCTGCAGTGGACAAAATATGTAGCTATTTAGCTATTGGCTGTTTTGTATCAGCTTGGCTGGTCAGGCATTGCAAAGACTGCCTTCTCTGTTCAGCAGAGTCTAACTTTATCAAGAATCTTAGGATTTAACGCAAAGCTCATTAGCTTACATAAAGATAATACAGGGGAACATTCAAGAGCTGGAAAAAAGAGATATTTTGCAGTGGAATTTCTCCCCGGACCTTGCTTACAGAGGGCCTAACATATTCAACATATTTGATTACTGTTTATAGTTTTCTGTTGCACCTCTATGCACTGTTTTGTAACTTCAGCCCTTGCAGAGTTTATCTGGCTACAGGCCACAGGGTGATTTAGAAGGAGGGTAAGAAGGAGGGTAAGAAGGAGCTGCGGTGGCTCAAGTGGTTAAGATGCTGAACTGCAGGCTGTGGAAGGTCAGTAGTTCAGCAGTTCGAGACCCGAGTTGCCGCATGACGGAGTGAGCTGCTGTCTCTAGTTCCAGCTCCTGCCAACCTAGCAGTTCGAAAGCAAGAAATTGCAAGTAGATAAATAGGGACCACTTCGGTGGAAAGGTAACAGCATTCCATGCACCTTGGTGTTTAGTCATGCCGGCCACATGACCACGGAAACGTCTTTGGACAGCGCTGGCTCTTCGGCTTTGAAACGGAGATGAGCACCGCAACCCTAGAGTCGGATTCAACTGGTGTTCGAGCAAGGGAACCTTTACCTTTACCTTTAAGAAGCAATGTTCCCTCTAAGCTGTGGAGTCTTGTGAGCAAAAATGCTCCTTTGTGAACTCTTGGCATTAAAGTTGTGAGCGAGCAATTTGGCTCCAGGATAAATTAGTTTGCTCTGGAGCCATCCTTCCTGAGTGAAGACAAAAATGTGTGAGCCAGAGGCTAAAAAACTGTGAGCTAGCTCATGCTAACTCAGCTTAGAGGGAAGACTGGTAGGAAGTTGTGAGCAGACATTGCCCACCTCTAAGCATCAGAGTTCTGAAATTGTATTACAACCTCCCTTCCTGCCCCTCCTCTCTTTGAATTTCTCTGTTAACACAGAATTGATTTGAAACAAACCCCAAATTCCTAAAAAGATGAAATGAAAAGATTGTTGGATTTCTGGGAGAAATTGGATAAAGAAGATATTGAGAGAGTTTCTCTCAACAATGCTGAGCTGGGAAAAAAACCCAGAAAATTGGATGCGACTTGCTACTTACGTGTCTCAGAGTGTCTTTGTCATCCATAAACCTGGGCTAATCTTGATAATGAAATAGTATGGGAAGAAAAATTAACTATCTCTTTCCTAGCACTGTGGATCCAATCCACATGCCCTTTCCCTGCAAATTCCCCCCCCCCTTTAAAAAAATTACATGTGAGTGAAAATTCAGCCTTTATACTGGCAGGTAATAAATCAGATCTAATGTTGAGCTTTTTTGCATTAAAATTAGTATTGGCTGTGCTTTGCTTACTGCTACCTTTTTATTCAGTGTTCTTTTACCTGCAATTCCAGTGGCGGAAAGATAGCTTGCACTCGTCCTCTTTCTGTATTGCTATTCCGTATTTAATCTAAATTCACACATGATGAATCAGCTTACAGCCCATGTATCGGGCAAATTTGTCACCAGTTTCTGTACATTAAGATCCCCTCTACATTCATGAACTTGTCATACAAATCTTTAAAAAATCCTTTTATGGCAAGAGTTTCCGTAGTAATTCGTTATGCCTATGAAGGATTTAGAGCCTCGGTGACATCCATGAAGCAGAAATATTACATTTCAGGAAAAAGCAATATCTACGCAATCATGAAATGAAAAGCCCAATTGCCATTAAATAAAAAAAGGAAGTCAGAGCTGAACATGAAGCATTATTGTGTTTTTTTAAAAAGATGCCTTAATATCTATATAGTTATTCACGTGGGTTCAAAATTGGTACAGTTACCCTGCACACAGCCGGTGTGTTTCATTTTCCTGTGGAGAGAAATCAGTGATATTTTGCATTAACAGTAGGTACGTTTTAAATCCTGCTAATTTAGTCAGGAGAAAAAAAGGAGAAGAGAAATGAGAATCATTGCACATCTAAAATCTGAATATTGAACACTTCATTAAGGATGTCAACGCACATTGATCGGATGCCTGTAGATGTTTTTTTCCCAGTGATGCTCCACAGCAATCCTACCCCTCCCAGTTCTCAGAGTGCAGATGGATTGGTCTGCCTGTATAAACTTAACCACTGGTGCAAATACCATTACATAATTTCTCTAGACCATGCACGAGCCCTGGTCCAGCATCTACGGTTGGGTAACTGGGGACAGTGAGCCTAATTTCCCTGCTTCCCCAGTCCCATACAAATTAGCAGAGCGGTGAATCCTAGAATCACAGAGTTGGAAGGACCCCTACAGGCCATCTAGTCCAACCCCCCTGCTCAGTGCAGGATCTGCCTAGAGCATCCCAGACAAGTGTTTGTCCAGCCGCTGCTTAAAGACTGCCAGGGAGGGGGAGCTCACCACAGCCGATTCCACTGTTGCACAACTCTTACTGTCAAAAAGATTTCCTAATATCCAGCCGGTACCTTCCCACCCTTAATTTAAACCTATTATTGTGCGTCCTCTCCTCTGCTGCTAGCAGGAACACTTCCCTGCCCCCCTTAAGTGACAGCCCTTCAAATACTTAAACCAAGCAATCATGTGCCCCCTCAACCTCTTCTTCTCTAAACTGAACCATTCCCAAGTGGAATTGGCTAAGTAGGACTGCAAGCAGTAATCTCAGGGGAAGCTCCCCCAGTATTTATACCGATTTTTACACCAACTGCTTTCGTGTTCACACCGCCGCAGTGGTGGAAAAGGCAAACTCTATGTTAGGGATTATTAGGGAAGGGACTGGGGATCAAATGGCCGATACCATAATGCCCCTGTATAGATCTGTGGTGTGGTCCCATTTGGAATACGGGCTCTTTTTGTAGAAAAAGCCCAGCAGGAACTCATTAGCATAACAGGCCACACCCGACAGCAGAAACTCATTAGCATATTGGGCCACACCTTTGACAGCACAGCTCATTCGCACATTAGGCCACACCCCCATGTTACCAGCAGTGTGCTCATCCAGCCACACCCACCTTTTGCTTCTTATTCTGCTTACCTTGTTTGTTGTCAGAACCCAGGGCTTTTTTGTAGCAGGAACTCCTTTGCATGTTAGGCCACACACCCCTAATGTAGCCAATCCTAATGAGTTCCTGCTGTTGGGTGTGGCCTATTACGCTAATGTGTTCCTGCTGGGTGTGGCCAACTTGGGAGCCAGCCGGAACTCCGTTCCTGTGCGTTCCTGCCCAAAAATAGCCCTGTGTACAGTTCTGGCCACTGTATCTTGAAAATGACATTGCATAGGGGGGCAACCAAGATGATGAGGGGGTCGGAGCACTTCCTCTATGAGGAAAGGCTGAAAAGCCTGGGACTTTTCAGTTTAGAAGAGAAATTACTTAAGAGGGGACATGATAGAGGTTTATAAAATTATGCATGGGGTGGAGAGCGTGGACAAAGAGGAATTTGTCTCCCTCTTCCAAAATACTAGAGTTTCTGGGCATCCAAAGAAGCTAATGGGCAGTAGGTTCAGGACAGACAAAAGGAAATACTACTTTACACAGAGAGTGATTAATATGTGGAATTCAGGAATAAATGTGGATACAGGAATAAATAGCTTGAAAGGGGGATTAGATAGATTCATGGAAGAAATGTCTATTAACGGCTACTAGCCATGGTAGCTGAGGGGAGGGGACCTCCACATTCAGAGGCACTAATCCTTTGAACCCCAGAGCCAGGAGGCAACATCAGGAGAAGGCCTCGGCCTCTATGCTTTGTTGCTGGACCTTCAGAGGAACTGGTTAGCTAGTGTGTGAGACAGGATGCTGGACTCGATGGACCATCGGTCTGATCCAGCTGGGCTCTTCTTATGTTCTTGTGTTAGTGTTTTAGGTCATCCGGTGAAGCCCTGCGCAAACTGCTAGGCTTGTGACCATAAAAGCAGGGTTTTCTTTATGGACTGCTCCCCCACTATGTGGATGGAATATTAGATTCGCAGAGAGTTCAAGGCCCCTGGCACAGAGGAATTGCCTGGTGCATTTGTGTGCTGCTGCTGCTGTACAGAATAAAGTTACACACAAAGCCTCTTTGTCTTACCAAACTACTACGAGTCCTTTATTGTAAGGAGCTCCATTCTAGACAGAATAGAGTAGAGGCAGGATTCTAATCTTAGGCCCCGGTCACACGGGCCGGATATCGCGGGGGGGAGGCGTGGCTATTTGCCCCGGAGCAGACTACCGTGCGGTCGCCGGATAAAACATCCAGCCAACGTCCCGTGGTTCGGGGGGAAGTGCCGATCATACGTCAATCCTGCGGCGCAGCAAAGAAGCGGCAGGGCGGGGGTTGTGGGGGTTTTTTAAACCATAGTGTGCGCATGTGCCGTTGGGTGCTTGTGCGCATCCCGTTGAGACTTGAAAAAAAACACCTTTTTGCGACGGGACATGGGCGGGCACCGGATGCCACGAGCTACCACCGGAAATGTGATCAGACACCCACCCTTGCCCCGTGGTTTCCGGAAACTCGTACCTCGGAGGTACTAGTTTTTTATGGCGCATCTTCAGTGGGAAGCCTCGGGTTAGCCACGGGAGCTCTACGCTTCCCAGATGTTGCTGTTTGATCGCGCCCGAAAAATCTGCCTATCTTCCGTCTCTGAAGCGTGGCTAATGCTCCATGTGACCACAGCCCTTACTGGGCAGGAGGAATGGAGGTGCAGGTAAGCATATCCTGATCTCAGGGTAGCAAGACGGAGAGAGTGCGGGGAGAGAAGACGTCAGCCGGAAGGAGGGATGGTTCCCTCAGCGCAGCAATCCAAACACCTGAGGGATCGCATCAGAGCCATAGAAAGGAAGGGGTGTCCGGGCCCTGACCTGTCCATCACTCTGACTATATAGTCCCCTTGGGAGTCTGAGGATAAGAGACAATGTAAAGTCCTCCACTTCCAGTGCACGTGACCCCCATTTTCAAGGAGGCCAGACAACACAATTGGTGGAACAATCCAGAATCCAGTCAAGCAGCCATATTTTGTGGGCCTACCAGGTGCTGGACAACCTTCCCACCGCTCAGGCAGCAGAAATAAGGCGCGTCAAGGCCCAGGAAGGCTACCAGAGATGGCAGGTAAACTATGTTTGGATAGATCAAACACAAATTGTGCAGGCCTAATTTAAAGCATGCTAAAGCATAGAAGGGAGCTGCGGTGGTTAAGACGCTGAACTGCAGGCTGTGGAAGGTTGGTAGTTCAGCAGTTCGAGACCTGAGTGTGCCGCATGACGGAGTGAGCTCCCATCTCTAGTTCCAGCTCCTGCCAACCTAGCAGTTGGAAAGCAGAAATTGCAAGTAGATAAATAGGGACCACTTCGGTGGGAAGGTAACAGCATTCCGTGCGCCTTGGTGTTTAGTCATGCCGGCCACATGACCACGGAAACGTCTTCGGACAGCGCTGGCTCTTCAGCTTTGAAACAGAGATGAGCACCACAACCCTAGAGTCGGACTCGATTGGCTTTTGAGCAAGGGAAACTTTACCTTGACCTTTAAAGCATAGAAGATATAGTGTTTTTACCTTTATCTAATGGGCTGCCTCTTAAACATATCCTCTAATGGAGTGTAATGACTCTTACAGATAAAACACTTTAACTAAATAACTCACGGACAATTGTTCCAATACCTTTCCCTATGAGAAGGTTTTCAGGTATTTACAGCATAATTGGTGCATGCACATACCAAGGAAGAGGCTCTAGTCCAGATCCATGCACACCCAATTTATGACTATGTCTGGCTATGTGAACATGTGTTAGATACATTCAAATACAGAGGCTTTTTGAAATATTGATGTTCAGTAAGCATTGCTCTCAGAGTTCCTGGAAAATGTTCCAACAATACTGTAGTCCTTTCCTACCTTCTTCTGTGAGCAATATTTCATATTGGGTTTAGATACCTTTGATGGATGTTTTCTGTTTACCTGAATGGAGAATATTCTTGGCATGAAGATGTGATGTATCAAAGCTGTATTTGTCTTATGCTGTAGAGTAAGCCAGCAGTGTGTTTCATTCCCAGAGAAGCTGTTTGAATTGTGGTACTGTGACCTGCACATTAAAAAGCTTCTTACAGACATTGATCTTTTTTAATAGTTGGATGAATTATGGTGATGGGCAGCCCTACTTCATTCTTCTACAAAAATGTGTCATGGACTATCCAGGGCTTAGCAACAGTGAGGACTCCTCAGAGGCGGCAGCAGCCAATCAGCAGGGGAATGAGGAGCAGGTGTTCCCTGACTTGCAGCCAAGAGTCGATGCAGAATCATCTCCAGCCTCCAGCTCTGATCCAGCAGTCAAAGTCAAGCCACCTGCCCCCACTTCCCCAAGGTCACCAGCACCCTTGGAATGCCGCAGAAGAAGGCTGAAAACAGACTTACAGGCTAGGTGTCAGAGTGCACACCTCACTGCTCAGTGCCAGTTGCCTGCTGATAGTGAAGATGAATCTTTGCAGGATTGTGACTGAGTCTGCTGCATGTATGGCATCTCAGCCAGTGGCTATAAAGTCTCATGAGGGAAGCTGGTGGGCATGGAGACGACATGCTCATTAGACACTGAACTTGCAACACTGACTTGACGGATTCCTTGGTAAACCTGATCCCTGACCTGTTCAGCACTCTGAGTTTCTGAAGCCTCCTCTGGTCTTGTTTATATTGGAACTTAGAAAGATGCTGTAACTCGACAACAGAAGCCTGTTCCAGCAGCAGCCTGCCTCAGAACAAAACGATGCGGAGTGATTGGATAATGTATGGAATAGGTCCAAAGTGGACGAAGTCTCTAGGTCCTGCCCCACAGCAGTGAGTCTCTAGGTCCTGCCCCACAGCAGTGACATCCTTAGGGTTTAGCTTGAAGCAAGGGGAAGCCAAACAAATCATCATCATCATCATCATCATCATCATCATCAGTTATTGTTGTTATTATTTCAATTTATTAATCGCCCCATCCCAGCTATGCAGTTGCTGTTGCTGTTGCTGTTGCTGTTGTTTCAATTTATTAATCACCCCATCCCAGCTATGCGGGGCTCTGGGTGATGTACAAGAGACGCATAATGCCATAGAACAAAATACAATTTTTAAAAACCCAATGCAGTTAATAAGAACAAAACCAGAATAAAATCCCAGATGGTGATGTACAGTTTTCTATTCCTTTCTGGACTACTTGGCTATATGGTGTGTGGGGGGGCATAGAAACAAATTATACCTACAGGGAGAGAGGGGAAAGAAGAAGGAGAAGGGTGCCAGCCAGTGCACAAGGTCCCACGGTGCCCTGGTGTCATTCGGCAGAGAGTTCCGCCAGGTTGGGGCCAAGACTGAAAAGGCCCTGGCCCAGGTCAAGGACAGCCGGACATGCTTGGGGCCAGGGATCAGCTACCTGTCCTTTAAAGTAGGCAGCTGACAGGTGGACCTGCCCTCGCTTTAAAGAGAGGGAAGCAACTTCACCCCTACCTTTGGCTTCCCCCCTCTCAGACTGAAGGGGGGGGAGCCAAAGAGAGCACTCTAATGGCTGCCCACCATTAGAGGGAACCTCTCTTTCCTTCTTTGTTTCCTTCCTTCCTCTCTCCCCATCTGTTTGCTTTCTTTCCACTTTCCCCCTTCTTCCCTCCTTCCTTCCCTCCTCTCTCCCCATCTATTTGCTTTCTTTCAATTTCTTTACCTTTCCCTCCATTCCCCCCCTTACTTCCTTTCTTTCCCCTTCCTTTCTTTTCCTTTCTTCATCATTAGAGGGAACCTCTCTTTCTTTCTTTGTTTCCTTCCTTCCTCTCCCCCCATCTGTTTGCTTTCTTTCCACTTTCCCCCTTCTTCCCTCCTTCCTTCCCTCCTCTCTCCCCATCTATTTGCTTTCTTTCAATTTCTTTCCCTTTCCCTCCATTCCCCCCCTTACTTCCTTTCTTTCCCCTTCCTTTCTTTTCCTTTCTTCATCATTAGAGGGAACCTCTCTTTCTTTCTTTGTTTCCTTCCTTCCTCTCCCCCCATCTGTTTGCTTTCTTTCCACTTCCCTCCTTCTTCCCTCCTTCCTTCCTTCCCTCCTCTCTCCCCATCTATTTGCTTTCTTTCAATTTCTTTCCCTTTCCCTCCATTTCCCCCCTTTCTTCCTTTCTTTTCCCTTTTCTTTCTTTTCCTTCCTTCAGCTTTGTGTGTTTCTAAACTAATTTTTTTAAAAAAATAAAAATAAAAATAAAAAAAATTAGGCTTGCTCACAACTTTATGCTTGTAGATTTTTTGGCTCACCAGATAGAATTTTTGCTCACAACAGTCGACAGCTTAGGTAATCTTTTGTATCATCTTCTGCATGGCTTCTGTTAGTTGTCCCAAAAGTTCCTTTTCCAGCATATTTTGATCATCTACTTTCTTCAGACTTCATACTTTTTTTGCAAATGAGCCAGGAATTTGTAACCATGGCTGAGGGAGGCGAGGTGTCTCTCATCAACATTGATGAAGTGGGGAACCAGGGCGAGTTCTGGGATGCCTCAGACAAGCGCAGCGAGCTTGCTAATTCCCGGAATCTCCAGGCTGACTGGCAACAGAGGGGACCTGAGCTGTCCGTGGTGCTGAAGTCTGCAGATCCTGCCAGTGAAATGCAGCTTGGAAAGGATCTCAGTGGGCAGCCTTCGAGATCTGTCCCATAGAAAGACTTATGCACCTGCATAAGAGAACTGTTCTTGCTTGAGCAATTCTGTCGCCTGTTGTCTGACAATATTGCTGCCCTGGTGAGGGACCAGAAGCCGTCTACTCTAGAGGAGGCAGCTGAACTTGCACAAAGCGTGTGTGAGCATCGTGAGAGGAGCTTTGGGAGATCTACTCTCCCAATTGCAGAAAAGCTTTTCTCAAAGCCGCAGCCCGGCGCATTCCACCATCCAGCGGAGAACAGAGGCACTTACCTTTTGGGGTTGACCTCAGCCCTGTTTAGTTAGAACATTTCTGGTGATCCTACAGCAACTACTGAGGTTGTATGCGCCATGTGACAGTCTCAATATGTGAAATTACCATTTTGTCTCTATTGGGCAATTCACATATATGCCTGCGTGGTGTGTGCATACATACACCTTGAAGAATCAGCTGGAATATACATATTACCCTAGTCAGACAAAATGGCATTTGTACATATTGAGATGATGGTGTGTCATGTACTCTCCCCAAAATCACTGTAGGAGTACTAGAAACAAAAGAATTGAAAGTTTTGTTCTATCAGGTTAAAAGATCAGAAAAAAAACATCAGTGATGTTTCAATAATTGTTACCAAGCACTAGAGGAGCTTTGGGAGATCTACTCCCCCAGTTGCAGAAAAGCCTTTCCCAAAGCCACAGCCCAGCGCATTCCACCTGCCAGCAGAGAACAGAAGCACTTACCTTCTGGGGTTGACCACAGCCCTGTTTAGTTAGAACATTTCTGATGATCCTACAGCAACTACTGAGGTTGTATGCACCATGTGACAGTCTCAATATGTGCAATTACCATTTTGTGTCTATTGGGCAATTCACATATATGCCTGCATGGTGTGTGCAAACACACACCTTGAAGAATCAGCTGGAATATACATATTACCCTAGTCAGACAAAATGGCATTTGCACATATTGGGATGATGGTGTGTCGTGTACTCTCCCCGAAATCACTGTAGGAGCACAAGAAACAAAAGAATTGAAAGCTTTCTTCTATCAGGTTAAAAGATCAGAAAAAACATCCGTGATGTTTCAATAATTGTTACCAAGCACATTCCCATTAATATTGGTAATATCAATAATGCAACATGTTTATTTACAAAAGTGTCCTACCGCTGTGTATAAAATGCAGATAATTTAGCTATCCTTAAATGACTTATTTGGCATCACAGAAGTGGCAAATTTTCTATTTCAATTGATTTATTTTTCCAACTGTTTCCAGTTACAACTAGACATGAAAAGACTGATTTTGCATTCAGTTGGACACTACATCTTATATTATGTCACTGGCTGTGTTAATCTAAATATCACAGAAATAATATGAGTTGTAATTTTTTAAATGTTTGGTCATATTTTTGGTGTGCTAATGGTGGCTCAGAAAATCCAGTGTGGATCAGCTAGAGTTTGGAGCATTTGCAGCCTGCTTTCCCTGGAGGCTTACTTATTAATTTAAATTGTTGGTATACCACTTTTCCATTTTGCTCGGAGTCGATTTCAGATCATTTCCCAATAAGGCTGTGTCCCCTTCTAGAGTTCTGCAAGGCACTCGCTCCTTAAATGTTCCTCAAATACAGTGCCCATCTCTTGGGAAATAAAGCCTTAGCTCTTCCCCCCCCCAACTGTTTTTATTAATAAAAACTGTGAAAGCTATTTTGCTTCCTAGCTGATGCTATAGCAACAGCTCACCAAGATTCTGGGGAAACAATCAGGTTATACAAGGTTTCAGTATGAATTATTGCCTGGTGCAATAATACAGAATGCTTATGCTATAAATAGGACAAATCCAGGGGTGTCAAACAGATGGCCCGGGGTCCACAACCGGCCTGAACAGGGCTCTTGCCCTGCCCACGAGTAACTGAGGCAAGGGAAAGAAGACAAGAGGCTGCTCAGGGAGACCGGCGAGCAAGCAGGCACATGCGGGGAGCTTTGTGTGTGGCCGAAGCTGTCAAGAAATGGAAAGGAAGTGGTTAGGGGGCGGGGCTAAGAGGCTGAGGTAAAATCGTCTGTGTGTGTTGGGGGAAACGACAGTGAAGGCAGAGAAAGAGGAGGCGGTGGTGTTTTCCCCCTCCTGCCTCCTCCAACCACAGCCCAGCGAGGATTGGCAAAGCCACTGCATCGCAGGGCTGAAGTGAGTGGCCAACACTGACATTGCTGCACCAACTGGCTTTGTGTTGTTGTTTTTCCCCCAAATGGCGATTGGTGGCAGTTAGTGAGAACAGACATGTGGAGCAGTGGTTTGCCAAAAAAGGGATGGGGCCATCGGAGGAGAGAGAGGAGGGGGGGCAGCACAGGGACTGGGAGGCAACTGGGTTGTCTTGTGCATGCTGCTCAGAGGGGGAAAGTATCCCAGCCTCAGAAGCGAGTGGAGAAGCAAAGGGGGGAAGGAGCAGTGGAGGGGGGAGACCAGAGTGCCTCTCCTCATGATCCTCAGAGGCAGGGTGGGGCAAGAGAGGAAACAAGCAGCAAAAGAAGGACCTCGGCAGTGCTCTGCTACCGGGTGTGGGGGCGCCTGTCCGTGGTATAAGGTGGCCAGTGAGAAATGGCCCAAGCCACTTATGTGCCAGCAAAAGGAGATTCTCCTAGATATTTTAGTTACTAAACTTTTAGAGAGGAAACAAGCAGCAAAAGAAGGACCCCGGCAGTGCTCAGCTGCTGGGGGGGGGGCTGTCCGTGGTATAAGGAGGCCAGTGAGAAATGGCCCAAGCCACTTAGGTGCCAGCAAAAGGAGATTCTACTAGATATTTTAGTTACTAAACTTGTAATACTTTGGCCACCTTATGAGAAGGGAGCCCTCCCTGGAGAAGACCCTGATGCTGGGAAAGATTGAAGGTCAAAGAAGACGGGGACGGCAAAGGACAAGATGGTTAGACAGTGTCATAGATGCAACAAACATGAAACTGAGCAAACTTCAGAGGACGGCAGAAGACAGGAGGGCCTGGCGGGAGATGATCCATGGGGTCGCGGAGAGTCGGACTCGACTGTGCGACTGAACAACAAAGGCCAGCAAGTATTCTTTTGTTAGCTAAATTCCTTGTTCAGGCCATGAAAGTACGTGTAGCCTGTGACAAGACATCATCTTTAATATGGTGTAGCCTTCCCTTTCTGGCCAAGATGTGCAGGGAAGAAGAAGAAGAAGAAGAAGAAGAAGAAGAAGAAGAAGAAGAAGAAGAAGAAGAAGAAGAAGAAGAAGAAGAAGAAGAAGAAGAAGAAGGAGGAGGAGGAGGAGGAGAAGGAGGAGAAGGAGGAGAAGGAGGAGAAGGAG
>NW_015168762.1:92897-102821 GCF_001447785.1 Gekko japonicus | reverse complement strand
GGAGGAGGAGGAGGAGGAGGAGGAATGCAGGGTAGATTCTCTGCTTTCTTAAAGGAGCAAATAATTACCTTGACTTTGGTTAGGCAGAATATGGACTTGCTTCTATTTTGAGCTGTTTTACTTCCATACAGTCCTTGATAGTAATTATTCATAGTTGTAGATGCTACAATCTAATGATATGAGTTGGCGTCTGGTCCAGCAAGGCTGTTCTTATGTTCTTTATGTAGTTCCCAAGCAATACTTGTTGTTGTCTCAGAAAAGCCTTGTACTTCCCATCAAATGTGGAAGAGGGGCTGTTCCAATCCAGTAAAACTTTAGAGTTTGCCAGCAATAAAAAAGAGTGTTATCTCTGGAACTTTTTATCTAAGGGGGACTGCATTAAAATATCCTATTTGCTTGTGAACAAGAGCAATTTATGTGAAAAAACTCTTATTTTTTTATTAGTATCCTGTACCAGTACTAAGCCAAACTAAAAAGACTGTGTGGGTTTGAAGGCTTATGATAAATTCAACAATTATATAGACCCCTTGCTGTTCCCGTTGGATTCTGAAGATGAGTTTGTACTGAAAGTCCTTCTGCATTCATTAAAACACAATGAAAATGTTTTGTTTTCTGTTACAAAGAAACAAACCAAAACACATAGCCCCTTGGAAAACATGGAATGTCTGAGTTTTCAGGAGTTAATCTAGTGCAAGGAAGCAGCTGAGGCCCCTAGTCTTAGAGGGCCACATTTGATGTTTGCGAATGCATTAATTCGTAGCACTTCTCTTGAGAAATGTTTTTGTCCTTTTGCACTAAGTAATCCATTCACTGTTTAATTGATTGCTACTTCAGTTACTTCATCACTCACTGAGTGGAGCAACTGATCACACGGGAAATTGTTTCTGCCCACTGATTGATGGCGGACGTCTGATCCACACATCCTTAAATCCCCATGGCTGCTACCAAGACCCTCTATCAGATGTGTGGTGAGCCCTATTCAGGTGGAGACTCTGGCACACAAGAAAAAGGCACTGATGCCTTCTCCCCATGCTGTTTTGTCTAGCTGAAATGTCCCCAGGGAATTGCTGTACTGATAGTCCAGGGCTATTTTTGGGCAGGAACGCACAGGAACAAAGTTCCGGCTGGCTCCCAAATTGACCACACCCAGCAGGAACCCATTAGCATAATAGGCCACACCCAATAGCAGAAACCCATTAGGATTGGCTACATTAGGGGTGTGGCCTAACATGCAAAGGAGTTCCTGCTACCAAAAAAGCCCTGGGTTTTGACAACAAACAAGGTAAACAGAATACGAAGCAAAAGATGGGTGTGGCTGGATGTCGACACTTCCGCTAACATGGGGGTGCGGCCTAATATGCTAATGAGCTATGCTCTCGTGGGTGTGGCTGGATATGCTAATGAGTTTCTGTTGTTGGGTGTAGCCTATTATGCTAATGAGTTCCTACAAAAAAAAGCCCTGCATATGTCAATTCCCCACTGGAGTTTAATAGCACTCTCTGGGTCTGTTTTAGCTTGGAAAAATCGAGTGTGAAGAAGAAGAGGCTTAAGTCCCTTTCCCCTCATGTGCCGTGTCTCTAATTTGAACCAGGTCTTTAGGTGCCTGGGAACTGAATTCCCAGTGGAGAACTCCTGGTACTCCTCTGCTGTAGAAATACATCTGGTGGCTACATGTGAATTGTGCTCCCGAGTGATAATGACCTAAGGTTATAAATTCAGGAGGGATAGCCCTGTTACAAGACAGGTTAGGCAGCAGCAGCAGCATAAACCAATAAGGAGTCAGGTGGCACCTTAAAGGACCAGGAGCTTTCATGGGCTGGATCCCATTTAATCACCTGAATATATACAGGAACAGAAGGAAAGGGGCAGGGAAAGCATTGCGAAGAGTAGGGCTGCGGTAGCATGAGCAGTTGGCTGTGATATAGTTGCATTACCTTTGTGAATTTAAAGAGCACAATCAGACAGTGACATCTGCCACCCGTGCCCCAGTCGCCCGCACCCCATGTTGCCCCGCTTTGGAAGCGGAGTAATCAGGCACTGGGGAAAGTCCGGTGTTTACGGATGCCAGCGCTTCCACTCAGCTTTCCTGAACATCTGAACTTTCCTGCCATGAAAGGAATCCGGAAGGGAAGTCTAAACCTGTAAATCCATTTCTGCCACTGTTGGGTTTTTTTTAGTTGCTGCCTATATGAGCATATGCGCACACAATTACCTTGGTTGAGGTGCTGCAGTAATGTGAACGCCTGACCACCAGACATGCATGTGGGGAAACCACCCCAGGGTGTGCTGTCTGGCTGGTCAGCCCCACAACACTTTAAACTAGTGCAATTAGAGGTGCACCCAGATCATGACCAACCTCCAGTGTGACCGCAGCCTAGGTTTAAAACCCCAGGAAATGCAAGAGTAGTGACCATTCACAATGGCTGTAACTGGTGGCATCGAATTAATTTGAGTTAAGTTTAACATAAACAATTCAGCACGTTTAGTGGCTTAGACAGGCATCAGCTTTGTGATAAATTCCATTTCAGTAGTTTGTTGCCGGAGTCTCTCTTTGAAGTTACTTTCTTGAAGAATGGTGATTTTCAGGTCAGCAGCACAATGTCCTGTTGTAATGAAATGTTCCACTGCAGCTTTGTGATCATTGCCATTTTTTAATGTTGAATTTGTGTCTTTTGCATAGAGACTGACCTATGTAGACAAAAAAGGTATTGGTGATGCTTATATCACCTTTGAGGATGAGCAGCTGCAAAAAGTCTTGAGGGTACAGGTGACATTAGGTTCTGTATTACTCCGCAGACAATTCTGGTGGCCCCACATGCGCAAGGATTTATTAGAGTTTGTAGGAACATGCCAGACGTGTGCCTTGTCTAAATCGAGGGGAGGGAAACCACCAGGATTACTTCAACCTCTCCCCACTCCTTCTCGACCCTGGGAAGTGGTGTCCATGGACTTCATCACAGACTTGCCACTCAGTAAGGGTAAAACGGTGATTTGGGTGGTGGTTGACTTGTTTTCCAAACAGGCACATTTTGTTCCATTCCCTTCCTTGCCTACTGCCCAAGCGTTGGCCAAAGCTTTCTTTTACCACGTGGTGCGCCTCCATCTTTTGCCGACTAAGATAATATCCGACAGAGGCACTCAATTCGTTTCCAAGTTCTGGAGAGAACTACTGTCCACCATGGGGGTGGAGCAAGGCCTCAGTAGCGCCTACCATCCAGAAACGGATGGACAAACAGAACGCGTGAATCAAACTTTGGAGCAATATTTACGTTGTTTTACCAACTACCAACAGTCTGACTGGTGTGATCTGCTTCCCTTGGCTGAGTACTGTTATAACAATACGGACCACAGATCGATTGGCATGTCTCCCTTTAAAGCTGTCTTTGGCTATGACAGCCCTCCCTTGCCCTTCTTGGGGATGGACCACCCTTTGCAGCCTAGTGATGCGGGGTCTTGGTGTCAATCTTTGCAAAAGGCATGGCCTCTCCTGTGTGACACATTAAATGCGGCCAAGGCTGCCTATAAAGAATATGGGGCAGAATATGGGGACAGAGTTGGGCTCTCTTGAGTGGCGGAGGCACCAGGCAAGCCTCCAGGGGCAGGAGAATAGAAAAGTGAGGTGTCACTACTGAAAAAGCCCCATCTCTGGATGCCGCCTGCCTCACCTCTAAAGATGCCGCCTGCCTCCCCTCTAAAGTTGGGGCACAGAGAGACTGGTAATATTCTACTTATGAGGAAGATCTAAATTGGTAGGCTGGACAATATAGGAACATGGCTTTTCTTATTTAATCCAAGAGCAGCAAAAGGTATCGATGCAGTTGATTTACTAACAATGCAATCCTAAGAGTGTAAAGGTAAAGGTTTCCCTTGCTTGGAAGCCAGTCGAATCTGACTCTAGGGGATGGTGCGCATCTCCGTTTCCAAGCCAAAGAGCCAGCACTGTCTGAAGATGTTTCCATGGTCATGTGGCCAGCATGACTAAATGCCGAGGTGCACAGAATGCCCACCAAAGCGATACCTATTTTTCTACTTGCAATTCCTTGCTTTCGAGCTGCTAGGTTGGCAGGAGCTGGGGCCAGAGTCGGGAGCTCACTCCGTCATGTGGCATTCGGGTCTTGAACTGCCGAACTACAGACCTTCCCATCTGCAGCTCAGCATCTTAACCTCTGAGCCACCGCTCAATGACTCCATTCTAAATCCATTGACTTCAGTGGACTTAGAAGTTCGGGTGAGCACGAACTGGGAAAATATGGTTTGGTTCATGGTTCGGGATGTGCCTGGTTTGTGAACTACAAACCGTCACAAACTTTTAGCAGCCAAATGAACTGTTTGGGGTAGTGGTTAAGTGCACGGACTCTAATCTGGGAGAACCAGGTTTGATTCCCCACTCCTCCACTTGCACCTGCTGATGTGACCTTGGGTCGGTCACAAGCTCTGACACAGCTGTCCTTGAAAAAGAGCAGTTTGTGTCAGAGCTCTCTCAGCCCCACCTACCTGACAGGGTGTCTGTTGTGGGGAGGGGAAGGGAAAGGAGTTTGTAAGCCGCTCTGAGACTCCAAGTGAAGGGTGGGGTATAAATCCAATCTCTTCTTCTTGGTTCATAATGTATATGAAGCACTAGAACAGCCCCCCCCAGTGTGCTAGAGACACCAATCTCACAGGTGATCTCTGGATGGCACTCCTCTACCTGCCCTTCAAGTTTGGTGAGGATTGGATTTATGTGGTCTGTGTTATGGCACCCCAATGAAAGTGCCCCCAGGAAAGTGCTTTCTGGGGAAATGATAGGTGCAGGTTCAGGAGGTTCAGCATGTAAAGAATGGACCCCTTGGAAGCTGGAGACATGAAACTCACAGGGGACCTCCCCCAATGCTCATCAACATGCCCTCCAAGTTATGTGCAGACTGTGTTATGGCCTCCCAAAGAAGATACCCCCAAAAAAGTGGTTTTGGGGGGAAAGTCAAGCACAGGTTCAAAAGTGCAAGCTACACACAACAAATGCACAAGGATCCCATTGGTGTTTCCAAGGCTGAATAATCCCACCTCCTCTGTTTCTTTAAAGTTGCTTTTTTGCTTTTTTGCTTTGAAGTTTGGTAAACATTTTGTTTGGGTGGAGACAGTCTGTCTGGAGATGTATCCGCTCATGAACCGGCATGAACTGCCAGAACAGCCTGAAAGTTTGTGAAAAGTTCGTGCTAATTGACCTGCCATGAACTTCAGTTTGCGAACCACAAACCAACCAAAATTCATCACAGACTTTAGTTTGCGAGCTGATTCGTGCTCATGCCTTCTTAGAAGGCGGTGACTCCGCATAGGACTGAAGTGTGGGTTCCTGTAGTGTGATGACACAATGATGACATTACCCTCCCTAGTCCCTGTTCCATATTATTGGTGGCTGCTGAGAGGAGGCAGGGAAATGTGATGTGATGACATCACATCCCACATTTTAAGAGCAGAACTGCATGTTGCTGGCCGGAAACCTGCACTTTGATGTTAAATACGGTCCTGCTCTTAAATAACAGATGTTTACTGAAATATCAGGGGACGTTATAACACATTTTAAACCAATCCAGTCGAATCCCACCTAATATGGCTCAGTTTGTGGGTATTATGAGTTCCAATTGCTCCCTAGTGTTCCAGTTCATGTTGAAAATCCAGGTGGTCTCTGGTCATGCCTTAAGGTCACTCTCATTTTGCATATTTCCCCTTTTTTAAAAAAAATATTTTTATTGGCATACCTATGGTTATCAAATGACACTATGTTCCCCTCTGTAAATTGGTATTTATAATCAATGTAATTGTTGTTTTGAGTGTAAGTGCAGAGTGTGAACCTATTAGTATATCTAATTGCATAGAATATCTCACAGGCGTAACCACTCATGGTATGCGGTGTTACTTGGGAGTATACCTCCCCTTGACATATAATTAGTATCGGTGACCATATTTTCCCTTTTTGAGAAAAGAGGGCTGATGCACTTGTTAGAAAAGATGTTTTTATTCTTGTTACTCATCCTAAAAATATCTTAGCGAATTGAATGCATTTCTCTTTTTTTATCTTTTGACTTTCTTACGTAAAACCCCCCTCTGTGCTTAACCTAGTTCTGTCTCAATAGAAAGCATCTGAGCGTTTTATAAAGGCGCTCATAAAATTTTATGTAACATTTTGCAGATTGGAAGTTGGATGTGTTTTTTTAAAGTCTCCTATTGTCTTTTGCTTTGTACAATATACCTTGCTGCCAATACTTTAGGTATGATTTCAAACTTTACAAATATTTTCCCATTTATCATTGTCAAGTGTTTCTGCAGGGCCTGCCTACCCAGGTGACATATGTAGTTGCTAAGAAAATCAGTGTGAGGAGGAGTTAAGCATTCGTACCCTCTGCTTTTGTAGAGCTATAGAAACAGCTGGTTAGCCAGCATCCAGCTTTCTTCCAGCTCCAGTGATAAACTTACCTGGTGTAGCAGGTGAAAGGGCTTTTGATTGTCAAAAAATGACCAGCTACATAGAAAGATATAATCTCTTGGTTTATTTTCTTGCAGTTTTTATGCCCAAGTATAACCCACTTATTCCAACTCTGCCCTATTTGATTTCCCCCATCCGGGTCTAAATGTATGTGTGGTGGAGACGGATGGGCTGCACACTTTGTGTCAATTTCCAAAGATTATATTGACTGACAAAATTCTTCTTAAAGGGCATAGTTATTATCACAGTAGCCTCTGAAATCAGAGTGTCTAAGTGGAAACATAAAATATAGTGCTTCCTAGGAAAGCTGTATAAAGTATGGTACCATGTGACCTTGATACCTCCAGGGTATCTGGAGTGAAGCAAGAACAGTCTTCCATTTGCCGTACCTTTCCTCTTCCATTCCCCCCCCCCCGATATTAAAGGGGTGTGTGTGGGGGGGAATTAAGTGTAAAGGACAGTTGTGGCGATTTTTTAGTGTGATATGAAAATGCACCAGAGATTCTCTAATATCTTATTAGTACTTATTAGTAACACACATCTGCTGAAAGAATGTGTTCTTCAGTGCAGTTTCCCAGCAGTCCCTGGATCACAGAGTGGACACCCAAAGATGCCGTGACTCCCTTTCCCTCGGTGTCCCCTCAGCACAGGCACCAGGGAGAACGATCCTGGAGATGTTTTCCCAAAGACCCCTGAACTGAGGGCTCACAGAGGGTTCCAGGCCACTTTTTAAAAAGGGGGGAGGGAAACGGAGTCACGCAGAGTTCACAGATATCAAGGGAGGATGGAACGGTCAATCAATACCCTTCTGTTGGGCTGCTCAGGTATCAGAGATGGTGTTCAGTTCCTTTTGTTTTTGTTTTGCCGACCAATCACGGCAGACTGACAGTGACCCCCGTGGGGTTTTCAAGGCACAAGAAGAAGAAGAAGAGATTGGATTTATACCCCATGGCGAAGAAGAAGAAGAAGAAGAAGAAGAAGAAGAAGAAGAAGAAGAAGAAGAAGAATCAGACACCCTGTGAGGTAGGTGGGGCTGAGAGAGCTCTTGACAGGAACGGCTCTTTTTCAAGGACAGCTGTGCCAGAGCTACGGCTTGCCCAAGGTCATCCAGCCAGCTGCAAGTGGAGGAGTGGGGAATCAAACCCGGCTCTCCCAGATTAGAGTCCGCAAACTTAACTACCGCACCGAACTGCCATGTATATGAGAAGAAGAAGAGGAGGAGGAGGATATATATGTGTTCAAAAATCTCCATTAAAAACAAGACTCTGAATTTGCACCAAAGTAGGGACGTTTTTATGAACGGTGGTGGTGGGGGGGAGAAAACACAACGATAGTACAGTGAAGGATTTCACAGGAAACATTTTTAATCCCCTACACCCCAATTTTAATTCCTGAAAGTAAATATTGGCCCCGGCCACGTGTGCTGGAAAACGTGGGAGGGGGAGGCGTGGCTATTTGCGCTGTCGCATTCTGATCCGCCATTAGGCGATCAGACGTGACGGCGGCACACCGGGGCTTCCTCCGTTGGCACGCGCAGCAAAGAGGGGAATAGCCCACCTGGGGGAATAGCCGCGGGAGTCCATATGCAGCCCGTGGCAAACCATTTGCCAGTAGGTTGTTTCAGGTACCTTTTAAACACGCATCTTCAGTGGCATGCCACGGGTTGGCCACGGGTGCGCTATGCCTCCCAGATGTTCTGGTGTGATTGCGCCCAGAAAATCCGCCCGACTATCGTGCCTTCCGCGGGGCAAATGCTCCATGTGAACAGGGCCTCTCTATATAAATATTAGTAACCAATGCATGGAATAAATTTTATTTATTTACTTACTTCATTTATACCCTTGCTTTCCCCTCAGTGGGGACCTGTAATGTATTCAGCCTGACATGTCCGGACTTGCCCGGACTGGCCAGGCACAAACCTCAATAGCTTCATGCCAAAAGACAATGGGCCAGTAGGATCCTAGCCAGGCCCAATGAAAGGGCTAGGTCCCCAGCCGGGAGGCCAATAGGTCTCTTGGTTACTGTAAATAGCCTATCGGGAGTGGGGGTGTGTTTTTAGGTGAGCCTGGTGGTGGGTTTTCTGAATGAATATAAGCCGGCCTGCGAGCCGGTCAGTCGTCTTTGTTCTCAACTAAATAAAGGTATGCTTAGCTGAACCACTCGCCGTCTGCATACTTTTCAGGACCCAAAGTGGCTTACATTGTTCCTCTCTCCTCATTTTATTCTCACAACAACCCTGTGTGGTAGGATAGGCTGTGAGAGTGTATGAAGAGCCCAGGGTCCCCCAGTGAGCTTCCACGGCGTGAGCGGGGATTCCAAACTGAGTTTCCCAGTTGGACGCGCTAACTGCTGCACCATACTGGCTCTCTGCCTGCTACAAACATATTACATGTTTTACCTACGTAGATTAAAAAAAAAAGAATAATGCAAAATCCCAGAATACAAAAATCCAGTCATCCCAACTTCGTTATAACCAAAATGTTCAATTTAATTATGTCTGAATGAGCACTCCAGCAATTAATACATCAATTTTTCTGCAAACAGGACCACAGAATTTCTTTTCAGTCTAGCATGAATCATATCAGTGAATGTATTCAGTTCTGTCACATCCAGGGACTTTCTGATTCATTGGAATAGAAGAGCTGATCTAACGTCTAGTCTGGACTCTGCTGGTCAGCCCCCCCCATTCTAGTAGGCCCCCCCCATCTGACACAGCAGGAGCATCGGAGGCAGGGAGGAGGGGGATTCTTAGACACAATATTTCTTTTATTCTCCACCACCTTTTCTGGTCAAACAGGAACCCAGAGCACAATTTGCATGGGATTGCTTGCAATGCACCTCCCCTCCACCTCTTCTTTTGTCCCCATGCAATCAGATGCATGCCTGAGATGGCCGGTGACACATGGCATCCCCTGCTTTCCCCACCTGTGCATGGCAACCCCAGACTCTGGTGGGATGTGTCTGCACACCAATTGCAATGATGATGCCTCCACCATCCCACCTTCAGCACTTGGGGGGGGGGAGCACTGCCATCTGTCTCCAGCCTGAGTAGCATAAAACAGGCTGAGCACATATCGTGTCCTTGCCCGGGAACAGTGCGCTTCTAGCTTCCTCTGGTCCTCCTTCCCGGGTTATGTAAAGGCTTCCTTTCAAATACAGGTAACTCCCTCCCCCCCCCTCTCACACACACACCTGCCTCCAATAGAAACAATTAATTAAGAAATGCCTTTTTTAATTAGGCAAAGCTTAGAGAACATGTGTAAAAAAAATCACCTAATGGGTGCATGTGGGAATAAAAAACGCAGTGTGGTACTTTCCAGTTGCTATGGTAACAGCAGACTGCCTGAGGCAGAGGGAATCTTCTGATCTCTGACGAGGTAATCACCTTTTCTAATGAGCCCCCCCAAATTTCCTAAGGAAAAAAAATACATTGTTTTCTCTCTCTTTTTTTTAACAAAAGGAGG
>NW_015168762.1:84597-91447 GCF_001447785.1 Gekko japonicus | reverse complement strand
AAGGAAGGAAGGAAGGAAGGAAGGAAGGAAGGAAGGAAGGAAGGAGGGAGGGAGGGAGGGAGGAAGGAAGGAAGCCACCCCTCCCTCTGTTCTTTAACAAGAAGCAGGGATGCCTCTTTCCTGAGGCCGTGCGGGGGGCGGGAGAAAGGAAATCCATCAACGAGGCCTGGTCCCTTCCTCAATGGGGCCATCGGTCGCAAAAGCCCCGCGAGAGCCTCTGAGCAGAGACCGATGCATGCCCCCCTGCAGAGCCCCCGCTGCCGGAGAAGCCCCCCAGGAGATATGCAGCTCGGATTCTTTGGCACCACACCGGCCATGCTCCTCGGCGCCGCGGGGCAGTGGGATGGACGCCTGCTCCGTGGACAGCTGCACGGGGGGGGGAGAGAATGAGGAGGTGCCGCATCAGCCAAACAGCTCCCCCAGCAACCCCCGCTGCCCCCTAGCCTTGTCCTGCCCAGGCCGAGCCTTTCGGGGCCCCACGGCCGTTCTGGGCTGCAGGGCTGTGCTTCCAGGGCTCCCTGGTCGTACCAACCCACCACGGATCCGCTCCCCAAATGTGCGCAGTACTGGCACTGTCCGAGCCGAGGCACTGGACAGAAGCACCCAACCTGTAGGCCTCTGCCGCCAGAGCTGCCCTCCGGCCCTTCCGGCCCAGGGGGAGGGGCCCGGTGCGGCAGGCTGGCTCCTCGCTTGGTTGCTCCGGCAAAGGTCCTGGTGGGCTTAACCCCTTCTGAGCTGCAGTGGGCAAAGGAGAAAGGGAGGAGGGTTGCCCAGGCTGCCCTCCACAGCTCAACGGGGCTACCCAGGAGGAACACAGCAGGCAGGAGGGGGGGTCTGCTGTTGCACTCCCCGTGGTGGCTTCGGCACATCTCTGAAGGGGAGGGTGGAGCAGAAAGCACTTACCTTCCCTATGGCTGTGGGCTGCCTGAGCAGAAGGAGGGACGGCGGTCGCGTCAGGGGAGAGAAGGACGCGGAGGCGGTGGCGGTGGCTGGGGACAGCTATGGCCAGGGTGCGCGGCACAATGCAAGGCTTTTGGCGGGGGGCTTTGGGGGGGAGGGCGGAACAGTTTGGCACCCCCCTGGTGGCCCCACCCTAGGTGAAACTCTAGTTCGCCTAGTGGGTGGGCCGGCCCTGCACTTCCTGGAAATGTACGGAAGGGCGCAGTGTCCTGTGAAGGCGAGGGAGATTGGGAGAGACACACAGAATGTGCTGCGACTTTCCTCCGGCAGTTGCAACCCGTGTCAGCCAGTGAGAATGGCTCCTAGCTAAGGGAGAAACAGAACGATTCTTGTGCCCACACCAACGGGAGCCAAAATGACACACCCCTGCCAATCCTGGATCTCACATGTAAGGAGCCCTCTAGCCAAAGCACCCTTGGCGTAAGTAAAGAAATGGAGAGATGTGCGTATGTTTGTTTTTAAAAGGGACTGAGAATGACTATCAGAGGGAGAAGGAGGAGCTGAAAGATATTCTAGACCTCATTCCCAAGCGGTAAAAAAAGGTTAGATCCTGGAGACAGCCGTATGAGGTTGTGAACAGAAAGTGCAACTAAGAAATGCTAAAAGAGGCATGGAGCTCCTGGTGGATGTATTCATGGAGAATAATGTCCATCAGTGGCCAAGATCACTAAAGGGAGTCTCCATGTCTAGAAGAAGTAAACCTTTGAATTAGGGATGCCGGCCTTCAGATGGGACCTCGGGAACCCCTGCATTCATTGGTGGTCTCCAGACTGCAGAGATCACTCCCCCGGTTGAAAACAGGTGCTTTCGAGGGTAAAGTGTATGGCATTGTACCCCACCAAGGTCCCTGTCCTCCCCAAGCTCCATCCCCAAATCTCCAGGAGTTTTCCAACCTGGAGCTGGCAACCTAACCTACCCCAAGCCAAACCCCCCCACACACACCAGATCCAATGTGGTGCAGTGCTACCTGGAGCTGGCAACCTAACCTACCCCAAACCAACCCCCCCACACACACACCAGATCCATTGTGGTGCAGTGCTGAAGAGCGGCAGACTCTAATCTGAAGAACCGGGTTTGATTCCTCACTTGTCCACATGAAGCCTGCTCGGTGACTTGTTGGAAAAGACAATGTCTGATGTACAAAGAAGAGAAGAAGACCCTGATGAGGGGCAGCAAGAAGACAATTAGAGAGGATAATGAGGAAAGCACTTTCTCTCTCCTGTTAAATGTCATTCCTTGTCTATCTCCAGATTACTACTCCTAGGACAATTCCCTCTTTCTTCTCAGAAGTGCCACACTCAGTCTCTCCTCTCTTTCAGCTACAGATGTATTTAGGAACCTATCTCCTGCCAACAAAAGTCCGCATGGTCAAAGCAATGGTATTCCCAGTAGTCATGTACGGCTGCGAGAGTTGGACTATAAGGAAGGCAGAGCGCCGAAGAATAGATTCTTTTGAACTATGGTGCTGGAGAAGACTCTTGAGAGTCCCTTGGACTGCAAGGAGATCAAATCAGTCAATCCTAAAAGAAGTCAACCCTGACTGTTCCCTGGAAGGCCAGATAATGAAGCTGAAGCTCAAATACTTTGGCCACCCAATGAGAAGGGAGCACTCACGGGAGAAGACCCTGATGCTGGGAAAGACTGAAGGTCAAAGAAGACGAGGACGGCAAAGGATGAGATGGTTAGACAGTGTCATCGATGCAACGAACATGAAGTTGAGCAAACGTCAGAGGATGGCGGAAGACCGGAAGGCCTGGTGTGATCTGGTCCATGGAGTCGCGAAGAGTCGGACTCGACTGTGCGACTGAACAACAACTCTGTCTCTCCTCTTTCCTATCAAGTATATTAGTTTCTAAATAAATCTTCAACTTCTCTTTAATCAGGTTGTGCACCATTGCTGTATTACTCCGCCAACATGACCTTGGGCCCGTCACAGTTTCTCTCAGAACTCTCTCAGCCCCACCTACCTCACAAGGTGGCTGTTGTGGGGAGAGGAAGGGAAGGTGATTGTAAGCTGCCTTGAGACTCCTTCAGGTATAGAGCAGCAGGGTATAAGAACCTGCCGTTTCCTTCTTCTTCACCCCCGCCCCCTGCCAGTGGCCAGGAGGAGCCTGGCAGTGCTGCCCTGAGTCCCAGGGCCCGGAGGCAACACCAGGCGAAGGCCTCCGTTTGCTTGTGGTTGGCTCTTCAGTGTTACTGGCTGAGAAACAGGATGCTGGATGCGATGGGCCTCTGATACGACCCAGGAGGTGCTTCGTGTTCCAAATGCCTAGCCCTCCACGATATGTGAGGTGGATGATTATCTCCTCACCCCCACCCACACCCCCCACACAAGCATGCTGACAGCGAAAGATGTGATATGGGGCAGGGAAACACACGTTGCAAGGCCATCTCTTTCATATTGCGGCATTCTGAAGGAGACAGGGACCATCAGTCAGTGTTTGTCTCCAGGACACTGGTTGGGAGATACATGATACCGCGACGTTGTTGAAGCAAAGCAGGGCTGGGTTTGGCCAATGCTTGGTTGGTACCTTGTAATGTATTCAATAGCTGCCATCGAATGCATAATGATATGTGAACTACATAATTGACTTGCCATGTAAAGCTTCGTCCTGGGCTAGGATCCAAATCCATCCAATCACATTGCTAGCCCAGGAAGAACCAACCAATCACTGGTCAGCAAACTCCCTGAGTGGGAACATCCGTGATTGGTCCTTATGTATACAACCTTATTGGTTGGTATTTGTATAGTAGGCGTGGCTACATTAGCCGGGAGAGTTTAAAAGCAGAACAGCTGCAATATAAAAGCTGTTCTGGCTATCAGATGTTGATCCGTGTTGGAGTTGTGTTCGAGTTGATGAATAAAGTTGGACCTTTGCTGAATCACTCTCCGACTGCTTTGTTAAGCGAGCGACTTAACATACCTCTTCTGGAAGCCTTACTTCCTTCACATTGATTTCCATGAAGGAAGAAAGGCAGGACAGAAATGTAACCAGTAGTTATACCCTAACGATTACCCAGCACCTGTGGAAGCAAAAATGGGGGTGGGGGGAGAATGGCACATGAGTGAGGAAAGGGTACAAAGCTTTGGAGACGGTATTTGTACAGTAGGCGTGGCTACATTAGCCGGGAGAGTTTAAAAGCAGGACAGCTGCAATGTAAAAGCTGTTCTGGCTATCAGATGTTGATCCGTGTTCGAGTTGTGCTCGAGTTGTTTAATAAAGTTGGACCTTTGCTGAATCACTCTCTGACTACTTTGTTAAGCGAGCGACTTAACATACCTCTTCTGGAAGCCTTACTTCCTCCACATTGATTTCCATGGAGGACCGAAATGTAATCAGTAGTTCTACCCTAACGATTACCCAGCACCTATGGAAGCAAAAATGGAGGGGGAGGGGGAAAATGGCACATGAGTGAGGAAAGGGTGCAAAGCTTTGGAGTCATGAATTTTGACCCATGGAAGAGGAACTAATATGCCTTGTACAATTCATGTTAAAATATGGGGACAAGGGACATAGTCTGGCCTCAGACCAGCCCTCCAAGGTGCTACTTTAACAGAGCACAGAGCTCTCAGCAAACGGGATGGCTCATTGCTAGGAAAAACAGGGAGGATCTCTCTAATATCAGTGAAATCATGATGCTGCGTGGCGATGGAAGGATTGGGGAAAGGTCCTATCTAAGGGTCTGCTGCCGTCACAGAGTGAGGGGAGAGTGGGAGCTGAGAGCTGACTCCTGGGGTACCCCCGGTGCTATCCTGGCCCTGCGTGAAATGTCTCGCCATGGGCGCTGTGCTGTACCAAGAGGGGGTTGCACACACACACACCCCTCCAGGTGGTCCCTCATCCCCAGTTCCCATCTGCATCCATGTTGTTCTTTCATCTGTACCTTACAAGAGCAATCTGGAAGAAGACGCATTCCATGTGGATGCTATAACTTATAAATCTGCCCCGGCAGCCGCTTCTCACAACATGTTTTTTTACACAGACGTGGCTTTCACAGAAGAGACTTGTGGGCACCCTCTGACTCGTGGCCAGCAGATGCCTCAAGAATGGTTCTGAGCGAAGCAGCTTAAGAGTCAGGTTTTTCCTGGGGCAGCTTGAAACTCCTTGGCTGGGAAATAGTTGCAATTAGCTCACTTTCCTGAGGAAACGTAATGTTTTCAAAGTCTTTTTCCTTGCTCACAATGCTTGTTGAGATTCCTTCCTTCATGGAGCGGTTACCAAGGAAACAATGGTAATTAATTTTGTGCATTCTCGGTGGTTTCAGAAAAGAAAAGTACTGGAAATCTGACTGGTTTCCTCATTAAGGAATTTGAATTTACCTTTCCTTTGCTTGGGCTATGTGGAAGTTTTCTCCATTGGCTGGCTGTGGGGGATGAGTTCAGCTGGGGCAACAAAATACGAGGCACCACAGTCACAAAACGGTGTCTGTACAATCCTGCTTTGCTACCACTACAACTGCTCCTGGCTTGTCGACATGGACCTTTTCTTTGCCCATCCTTAAAAACAAACATACCTGCTTCCATATATTATGTCCCTATGATAATGTGATACTGTCCATCTTTCTACATAGATCAGCCTTTACAACTCAATATTTGTTATTTCAGGGGACACTCGGAGGTACTCGTTTCCAGTAACCGCAGGGCAAGGGCGGGCGTCTGATCGCGTTTCCGGTGGTAGTTCCAGTGCCCGCCCATGTCCCCTGGAAAAAAGGAATCCCCCCCCAAGTCTCCACAGATGCGCACAAGCACCCAACGGAGCATGCACACATTTCAGTTTTAAAAACAAAACACAACCCCGTTTGCCGCGCCGCTCCGCTTCTTTGCCGCGTCTGTGATCGGCACCTCCCCCCTAACCATGGGAGCTCGACGGGACCTCAACCCGATGCCTGATCGTGCAGTTGTGCATTAGTTTGCTCCGGGGCAAACAGCCATGCCTCCCCCCCGCATTTTCCTGCCCGTGTGGCCGAGGCCATGGTTGATCTTTTTGAAGCACCAGAAGTACTTTGTTCCAAAGCCCTTGAATGGCTGGGCATTGCTACCAAGGTCCTGATCTGGAATGAGTCCAAATGTGCCCGGGGGGGTTAGTTCTGAGTATGGAACTCCTGGGTCTTGCCTGTCAACTGTATCACAGGGTGTACCTGGAAAAAGCCTAGTGTGTGGTTAGGCCCTCATGCCCGTGTTTCTCCTTTCACCTCCCACCGTTTGCTTTATATAACTTAGTTTGTGTATGCATGAGGATCACATCTGGCATCATCTTCACACACATGAAAAAAGAGTGTAAAACTATTCTCACAAAACCTGGCTGCTAATTCCAGGGCCATTCTATTGGGATATTTGGTTAATATAGCAGAGTTTGCCCAGTGATAAAAGCATGAAACTGAATGCAGTAAAATAAATCTCCCAAGGTATATTACAAAAAAGGTGAACTTACATTTATTTAAGTAGATCCAGTTCACATTCAGGTTACAGCCGAAAGGGGAGAGAGACGCCTGATCTAAAGAGTCCCTTCCCTAGGGCCTTGTGTCTACAGGAGAGACCTGCTGAGACATGTGTCTCCATGGAAGGCCATGAGTGGAGAGGGATAGGACAAAGGGAGAGAGGGGGCCAGAGAGGGCAGCCCCCACGTTAAGACAAAGAGAGGCATTCTATTCAAGGAGAGAACACCTATAGACACCCTGAGAGTGGTGTAGCACTCCCCCCTCCCAATGTCCAGACATGCTGAGTTGGTCACTCCAGCAAATAACACTTTGTCCACTAAAAGAACCGAAGAACTCCTGCATTAAGAGAAGCTGAGTTCTGCAACCTGAAAAACTATTAAAAATAAGATTTTTATCTATCCCATTAGTTTAGCTCCACGCCTACTGAAGATGGACTTAAAGGAATGCAATT
>NW_015168762.1:79007-83503 GCF_001447785.1 Gekko japonicus | reverse complement strand
GTTCTTATAACTAAAGGTCCCGAGATCATGGAATCACATGCTTTGTCTACCATCCCTCAGCCCTGAAATGATTTCCACCTTCCCCCCAAGTTGTGATTGTTGAATATTTCAGTACAAGTATTGATAATGGTTAGGACTAGCAGCTTCATGTTGGGTCAGGCCAGTGGCCCATCCTGACTAACACTCTGTGTCACACCATAGCCAAAACCCAGGTGCCATCAGGAGATCCACCAGTGGGGCCAGAACTCCGGAAGCCCTCCCTCTGTTGTCCCCCCCCAAGCACCAAGAAGACAGAGCATCACTTGCCCCAGACAGAGCGTTCCATCTATACCTCGTGGCTAACAGCCACCGCAGGACCTCTGCTCCATATGTTTATGCAATCACCTCTGGAGAAAAGCAGGGTACAGATACAGTGGTGGCACCAGAGAAAGCCAGGCTGTTTTTGTCCTGGTCGGTTGGCAAGTCGTGCCTCAGAATCGTCCCCTGCACATTTCAGGTACAAAGTGATTTTGCAGGAGTCGTGGGAAAGGAGTTGGGATGCAGGGCCCTGGCTCTCCTCATTCACGGGTGAATGTAACTTGAATGCTGTGTCGGGCTTTAGCTGTGGGCTGCGACTGGCTCCAGAGGCAGTTCAAGTCTTTAGACGTATGAGCCGTTCTTGTACGCTAAGTGCACTGTTTGGACTAGAAACTGTTTTTGGCTGGGAGCAGCCTCCTTAGAGGAATATGAAGGATTTCGCTGGTACTGCGTGTGTCTCCTTTGGCACATCAGAGCACACGGCTTCCAAACGACTGCCGCCGCCGCTGCCACAAAACATCTTTGGCTTTCCTTAATGGACATCCATCTCCAGAATGAAGTGTCTGCCTAATTAATCAGAGAGTGGCTTATCCTAGAGTGGAAGCAACTGTTGACCGTGTGTGTGTGTGTGTGTGTGTGTGTGTGTGAACTGCCATCTTCCAGCTGTTCTAGGTATGTGCTTATTTATTTAAAACCAACATTTTGACATCCAAGGGAGAAAAATGTTCTTCAGGAGTCTTGCAGTTTCCTACCATTGTATAAACACGGCTGTAGTTCATGGGGGATGGTTCTAGTGGCCGTATGGGGGATGGGGCATAGAAGCAACTCCCCTCTCTCTCTCTCTCTCTCTCTCTCTCTCTCTCTCTCTCTCTCTCTCTCTCTCTCCTCTCTCTCTCTCTCTCTCTCTGTCTGTCTCTCATTCACACACACACACACACGCACACACACACACACAGCATGCCCACAGACTACTCACATGATAACAAAGAAATGCTGATCCAGGTTACAGGGAAAGCATCTCTGTGGAACAGCGTTCCCTTACCTGATGCAGTTCATGGGGTTGTAGCTCTTGAAAGTTCGCACCAGTGTTCCCTCTAAGCTGAGTTAGTGTGAGCTAGCTCACAGTCTTTTAGCCTCCGGCTCACACAGTTTTTGTCTTCGCTCAGGAAGGAGGGCTCCAGGGCAAACTAGTTTAGGCAGAAGCCAAATCACCTGCTCACAACTTTAATGCCAGGAGCTCACAAAGTAGAATTTTCGCTCACAAGACTCCACAGCTTAGAGGGAACATTGGTTCGCACCACACTAAATGGCAGCCCTGCCAGCCCAGCTGTGGCCAGAAGTCACTAAACAAATGTGAATTGAGACCGTGTGCAGAGACACAGGATGCAGTGCCATCCACGCTTCCTTTGGTCTTGGGTCCTCTGTGGCAGACTGCCTGTTGACTGATGGGTAGTGTCGCCAGCCAACGTCTGGCAACGTGTGGGGGTCTAGGATGGTGGAGACATGGGGAATGCCATCAGTGCAATGGCATTACATTTGTGATGGCATTAAAAAAAATGTCATTGGTTTTTTCATAGGGTTTCATGCAATTCCTGGAGAGGCATGATGCCAGTTTTGGGTTCCTGCCTCTCTAGGAGTTGCCAGACACTCTATGGAAAAAGCAATGGCAATTTTTAATGACATGCCAACATTTTTTTCTTTCACTTTCTTTCAGCCATGCAAGAGAGTGGCAATGGGCGGGGGGGGGGCAGGGGAGGTCTCCAAGCATAGCAGGAGACGAGGCAACCTGGCCAATGAGCGATGTGTCAGGTTTCCCCACCAGATTGAATGGTGCCCCCTGAGGGACGCATATGGTTGGGAAAACTGTGTATGTGCGTGGGAAATCTAAGCCCCGGCTCACCACCTACTTTGGTCCAAGTCCAAATTGGGTTCCCATGCAGCTCGAAAGTACAGAACTTTAGAACATACCTCTAGTCTCCACCCAAACCTCAGGGAAAATGTAGCACATACATAAGCCCTGGTCAGCCTAACTTACTTAGTGTGCAGATAAAATGGAGGAATGGAAATCCATGTATGCTGCTTTTAGCTCCTTGGAGGAATTTGCTAAATATACAGATCTACTTTCATCCCCAGTCAGAAAAAAACCCTGTTTATTTCCCTCCTTTTCCTGTCTAATTCCCAGTTTTTTTATCTTATCATTTTCCCAGTAACATTGGTAGCACAATCACATCTCACTTCTTCCTCCACTCCTTGCTTCCAATCAGAAACATGCTTATTGGACTTACCCCATTCAATCTAGATAATTATTTAGTCCAATTTTATTCCACCCTTCCTCCAAGTAGCTCAGAGCGTCACACGTAACTTCTCTCTTGTCATCCATTTTATCCTTACAACAACTCTGTGAGGTAGGACTGGCTCACTATGTGTTTGGCTCACTATGCATTTTATAGTTTGCCTTCCATAGAGGAAGGAGGAGGGGGAGAGGGGTGTGAAGACTGAAATGCTTTTACTTTCCTAAATGCTTTGATGTGGCAGACACTGTGTCGCAGAGACCTGTTGTTCTGCTTTATCTCTGTAGAGGGGCACGTGCTTAGTGTGTGTGGGGGTAGTTGACTGTTATTTCTGGCAGGCAAATGCCATGGGGTGATTGGGTTCTGATCTTTAGTGCCTTTGCTTGAACACAATATATCTGCAATCTTCACACTTTCACCTTCAGTTCTAACAAAGCTAGTGTCCAGTATGGTATCTATCAATGTCTCAATAAACTTAACTTTCTTCAACGTGAATGGTGTTGGGAACTGATTTAACCAGGATTCTGACACAGTGACCAGCCCAAGTTCATCCAATGAGTTTCATGTCGAGTGGAGATTTGAATCTGGGTCTCCCAGGCCCTAGGCCAACCCTCACACTGCTACGCTACACTGGCTCTCTACAGTAAACTGGGTAGACGTAACTTTCGATTCCCTCATTGACTCCATACACCTGAAAAGCACACTATCTGTACTCTGACAACTCATAGCACAATAGCACAGTCTCTTTTCTCAGAGGTAATAGCATTTAAACATTGCAGAGGTATTTGTCTGATGCTCTTCCGTCAATTAAAAATAGCAAAGTGCACATGTCTCCTAGAGATGGAAAGAAATCCAGGTCCAACAATTAAGGCAGTAAAGGCCATCTTCCTCTTGGAATACGGATGCAGAAAATATTTTTACATGACTTGTGTGTCTGTGCCGGGAGGATGTTGTTCAGATTTTGCAACCTTCCCTCCGAAGCACGGAAGGGCTGGCCAATTAATAATGCAGGAGCTGCTATAATATGTAATTCCCCCAGTCAATTAAGAATTGCAGCTGAGCAGATTTGCTTTTAAAAGCTGAAGAGGGAGATCAATAGATGAGGTAGAGTTCGGCTCAGGAAAGTAGATTTGGTTATAGACCAGGAGATCAGCATTAAGATTCTTTTGTGTATCTGTAAGGAACCAGAATAAACTGGTGGAATCTCCCCCAAGAGACTAATGTTTATTATTTTTAGACTATAACCTTGCAATGCGAGCAGCCCATTTCATCAGATGCGCAAACTGCAATTTTTAAGTCCAGCCTTTGGAGGCGATTAGCAGGTCAACTCAAGCATGACGAAAGAGCATATGGAAGAGTCTGGGACAGACAGTACTCCTTTAGAGCCAGTTGGCGCATGGATGCAGCCAGCATTTATTCTGTATAAAAAGGGAGGTGGTGGTCCTCTTTGACCAGCAAAAAAAGCTATGCTGAGGATCGTGGGACTTGTGCAGACCAAAGCCATGTGTGATGGGGGTTGTAGCGAAGAGGGGAGACTGAGCGGATGTTTTCAAGCGGAGGCCGAATGACCATCTTTTGGGTATGTTGTAGGGCTATCTTTCGGCTGTACTCCTGCAGAGTGCAGGGGGTTGGACTAGATGACCTGCAAGTTCCCTTCCAACTCTAACATTCTAATCTGGGTCGAACCGGGTTTGATTCCCCACTCCTCCACTTGCACCTGGCACCTTGGGCAAGCCGTAGTTCAGACAAGAGTTATTCTTGAAAAAGAGCAGTTTCTGTCAAGAGCCCTCCCAGCCCCGCCTATTTCACAGGGTGTCTGTTGTGGGGAGGGGAAGGGAAAGGAGATTGTCAGCCGCTCTGAGACACCTTTGGGTAGTGAAGGGCAGGGTATAAATACAATCTCTTCTT
>NW_015168762.1:73756-77038 GCF_001447785.1 Gekko japonicus | reverse complement strand
CGAGACCCACCGTGGCCGGGGTGAGCTCCCGGCCCTAGTCCTAGCTCCTGCCCACCCAGCGGTTTGAAAGCTGTAAAAATAGCGAGTAGATAAATGGGTACTTGCCCTTAGGTGGCAGGGGGCACCCTCCTCCGTTTATGGCTGTTCGAGACCCACCGTGGCCGGGGTGAGCTCCCGGCCCTAGTCCTAGCTCCTGCCCACCCAGCGGTTTGAAAGCTGTAAAAATAGCGAGTAGATAAATGGGTACTTGCCCTTAGGTGGCAGGGGGCACCCTCCTCCGTGTGAGGTGTGTGGTGGGAGCATCGGTGGTGGAGCAATGAGGAAGCGGCGGCAAGATCGGCGAGGCGAGCCCTGGTATCTAGCGGATGTAACATCAAGAGGTGGAGCCCCATGATGACGGAGGCGGAGGTGGAAAGCGTGGCTACATGGAGGCTCCAGGCGCGGCTGGAGCCGGAAGCGGACGTGAGTCGGAGCCGGAGCTGACACGGACCGCGCTCCAAGGACGGGCCCCCCAAAGAAAGCCACCACAACAAATGAAAGATCGACACTAGAATGGAAGCGCCGATCCGAAGACCGCCTGGAAGGGAGGAGCCGAGCCAAGCCGGAGAACAGCAAGCCCTGCCACCTGGGTGCCGGTAGGCAGCCCCGTCCCTGTACTATGTGGCCTTAGATAGGGGAGTAGCATTTGCAATGTATATGTGAACCGCCCAGAGACCCTTCGGGGTCAGGGCGGTATATAAACCGAATGTATAAATAAATAAATAAATAAATAATAGCCACTCTTTTTTAAGTGTTCAGAGCCATCCACAGGCGTTGTCTCATGCCCTCTACACATGACCACTTTGCTCATTGACCGAACGTGCAGAGAGCAAGAGCGGATGCAGGCACTCTGACCCTTTGCTCCACCTTGCTGTGACTGCTAGCTCATGAGCAAGGTGCCTACGTGCAGAGGTATCATCCATGTTTAAACTCCCCCAGGATCGGCAAGGTTTGGGAAGCAGCGTCACCAGTCATGGGAGTACAGGACACTTACGGATGATTCCCTGGTTGTTTTCGTCATCCAGATGACCTGGCACTCTGGTGGAGGTGGGACCAGCATGCTCTTGCCCACCGGTGCTTCCCTGTTTGTTCAATCAGCCTTGTGGAGAGCGGTCATGTCTCAAGGGCTTTAGTAATCCTTAAAGATACACCAGTGTTATTATTCCTATATTACAGTTTAGTGACGGGGGGGGGGGGGCTTCGATAGGACCCTCCCAGCGAATTCTTGATTGAAATGAGACCAACCAAGAGCTTTGCCTCTCCTTTTCCTAACCACAAAGGTAAGTTTCTCCTAAAACCGGTGGGGGGACATTTTAACCTTCCAGGACATTCAGTATCTGACCTAAGAGTAGCAGATCTCTTACAAAGGAATTTCAAAGGGAGATTAGAAAGAGAGACTGCTGAATTGCATCTGATAATGAAGCACAAGGCAATTCATCCTCCTGGGCTGAATCGAGACCTAGGTTTCCTGTCTCACCACCATTGCTCATTTCTCCATGCCTACTTTGTTGTTGTTCAGTCGCACAGTCGAGTCCGACTCTTTGCGACCCCATGGACCAGATCACACCAGGACCTCATGTTAATTTGTCCATGCCTACTAACTGCAGGCTGTGGAAGGTCAGTAGTTCAGCAGTTCGAGACCTGAGTGTGCTGCATGATGGAGTGAGCTCCCGTCTCTAGTTCCAGCTCCTGCTAACCTAGCAGTTCGAAAGCAAGAAATTGCAAGTAGATAAATAGGTACCACTTCGGTGGGAAGGTAACAGTGTTCCGTGCACCTTGGTGTTTAGTCATGCCGGCCACATGACCATGGAAACATCTTCGGACAGCGCTGGCTCTTCGGCTTTGAAACGGAGATGAGCACCGCAACCCTAGAGTCGGACTCGATTGGCTTTTGAGCAAGGGAACCTTTACCTTTACTACCCCTCTACATATCACACCTAATCCAATCATGGCTGCTATTGTCATTTACCTGCTGTTGTCAGTTGCCTGCTAATGTATTTTTAATTTTTTTAATTAGTTTAGCAAAGAGATACTACAGAGAGAAATAAGAAAAAGAAACAGAACAGAAACAACTAACAGAATGGATATTATACTCTTAGGGCCCAGTCATATGGAGAATTTGCCGCGTGAAAGGCACGAATGCCGGACGGATTTTCAGGGCGCGATCACACCGCAACATCTGGGAAGCGTAGCGCACCCGTGGAGTTAAAAAGTACCAAGGAAAGTGCACTAGTATTCGAAAAACATGCAGCACAGGCAGGCGTCTGATTGCAGGAGTGCTAGTATCCTGTGGCATCTGATGCCCATCCACGTCCCGTTGCAAACTGGATGCTTTTCGTAAGCACATGCACACAAACATGAAACTGAAAGCACTGCTGCTCCGCGGAACTGTGCATGCGCACAAACACGAAATGCTTGTGTGATTGCGCCGCACCGCTTCTTTGCCATGCTGCAGCATCGCCTAACAGCCTAAGCACGGAGACTCGGGAAACTGTGTAATCGGGCTACCACGCTTAATTTTGCTCCAAGGCAAACAACCACGCCTCCCCCCACACATTATTTGGCCCGTGTGACCGGGGCCATACATCATCTTTTTGTTATCAATATAGTTCCAGAATCTTTGTCTTTTAAGCCGTGTCTATAAAGATTTTAGTTGAAGATCAAGGTTTAAGTTTTCCAAGATATTTTTGTATCCAGTTGTAAAATCTCGCCCATTTTCTTTTCCAAGTTTCCTTCTAGATTGTCATGTAATTGTAAAGTTAATTTGTCCATTTCAGCTACATCTAAAAGACGAAAAAAATCAGCTCTTCCTTTGTGGGTGGCTCTTCTTTCTTCCAATGTTTTGCATACAACATTTTAGCCATAGTTACAGTTTGTATAATCATATATACATCTTGTTTGTTAAAGTTTGGTGGTACAATATTTAATAAAAACAATGCTGGTACAAATGGTACATTTGTGTCAAGTATTTTTTGTAATATCTCATGAATTCATATCCAATATTTCTTTACTATGGTAAAAAGATCCAGTTTTTAGCTTACATTTCCAGCATACATTTGACATATTTGAATACCATTTGGCTAAATTTTCAGGAGTCATGTGCCATGTTTGGTGTAGTGGTTAAGTGTGTGGTCTCTAATCTGGGAGAACCGGGTTTGATTCCCCACTCCTCCACTTGCAGCTGCTGATGTGACCTTGGGTCAGTCACAAGCTCTGACAAGAGCTGTACTTGAAAAAGAGCAG
>NW_015168762.1:67931-68061 GCF_001447785.1 Gekko japonicus | reverse complement strand
CACAGCTGGGCAGTCTGTCCTCCAGGTAGCAAGCCCGGTGAAGCCGGGCCTGATCAAGAGTCCAGCAGCACACCCAACCCAGCAGGGCCAGGCAAGGGAGGGTGGCCCTCAGCCTTAGTGTACCAGCAGC
>NW_015168762.1:53905-67711 GCF_001447785.1 Gekko japonicus | reverse complement strand
TGTTGGTGGTGTGGGTCTGCTTTCTGCCACTTTTACACCATTTATAAGCAGCAGATGCAGAAATCGCATTCACAATTGTATACGTTTAATGAGGAGGAGTCGGCATGGGAAATGGAAAAGGGCACCGAAATTAAGTTCTGGCTGACACAAGAGAGAAGCAATACTGAGGTAGAGATTTCTGAGCGGAACCAGCAGGCGTGAGAGATTCACAAAATCATCTGTAGAGTGGAAACGTCCCAGGGACCAGCCTAGCAGTATTGACTGCCCGCCTCAGATGTTACATCCAGGGATAGATTCGCCATAAGGGCCCCTGGTAGAGATTTCTGAGCGGAACCAGCAGGCGTGAGAGATTCACAAAATCATCTGTAGAGTGGAAACGTCCCAGGGACCAGGCTAGCAGTATTGACTGCCCGCCTCAGATGTTACATCCAGGGATAGATTCGCCATAAGGGCCCCTGGGAAAAGTCCCGGGGGGCTGACTCCTGGGTGGCCACCCAGGCCCCAAGGAAGTGAGATTTGCCCCATGCAAGGAGGCCCCACACAGTGCTGTAAGGTCACTGGAGGTTGCTACACAATGGGAGTCGGTTCCCCACCGACCACTTGATGGAGAATGGGGATTTCTTAAACTTTGGCGTCAGCTTAATGTCATTTTGTAGCTCAATTAGTTCTTCTGCCACTACCCCAACTTCCTCAGAATGTGAAGATGGATTTATCACCCAGTCTGGAATTTCCTTTGAAAGAGATCTTCAAACCTCTCAGACATATCTTGATGCAACATATCCAAATGGTCGCAAGCAACTTGGAGGTCATCATTCTTGTATCCCACCTTCCTCTTCTAGCTCTAACTGGCTCAGAAATTGGCATAGTTCACAATGGCCTACATTGTGTTTGAATAGGGTTGACTTTGAAACAAACGTAGAGATGACGGATTTGGCCTTAATAAGATTATAACCTCATTTCCTTGCAACTGCAAATGCTTTTTATTGAACTTTGGAAATAGTTCTGATAAATAAGCATTGCCCCAGAACCATAGTGTCAGAACCCACAGCTTACAACCTAGTACAGGCATTCAGGAATGGTTATACGTTTATTGCAAAGCTATAGATGCAGTAACACAGGCACTGTTAAGAATGGCGGCAGCCCATTGAGCATAATAGGATATAGGGCATTCGTATGCACTCCCCCTGGCATGGGCCAATTAGCTACTCTCCCACACGCAGGACCAGCTAGAAATCCGTTAGGTGGCGAAAGCTGGGAAACTGTAGTCTCTCACGGTACATAGGAGACTTCCAGACAATACAAATTCCAACGTCAGCTCCTCCTGCACATCTGTAGAGATAAGCGTTGTGGCACAGGGAAAAGAGCAGAGACATAGCTGACACATAGACCCACAGAGTGAGAAGGCCATCTAGTCCAGTCCACCTGCTCAATGCATGACCAGGTTAGAGCATCCCTGGCAAGAGTTTGTCCAGCTTCTGCTTCAAGACTGCCAGGCTGGCGGAGCTCACCACCTCCCTACAATAGCTGATTCCAAGTGGTTCGCCTGGTGCTGGATCCGTCCTCGTGCGGCACCAATGCTCCTTCTACTGTATTCAATAAAAAGCTGTGGCCGTGTTTGTGCCAGAGCCAGGCTGGCGGAGCTCACCACCTCCCTACAATAGCTGATTCCAAGTGGTTCGCCTGGTGCTGGATCCGTCCTCGTGCGGCACCAATGCTCCTTCTACTGTATTCAATAAAAAGCTGTGGCCGTGTTTGTGCCAGAATTGTGGGTTGTGTGTGTTCATTCTGCCACCTCTCCCCCTTCATTCCCCTTGAGCTGGCAAAGGGCGAGCAGCCCCTGCTCAAAAGTACAGTATCTAAAAAGAGAGCAAGAGCGCGAGAGAGTATGATTTAGAGAGCCAGGATCAAAGGAGTTCCTGCCTCCATCAATATTCTGCAAGTGTCCGCAAGAACCACTCTGCCAACTCTCTCTAAAAGGGATGCTTCACCCAGATCCAGAATGCTCCTCAGAGACCTTCTGGGCTTCTGCAGCTGCAGAATTAAACAATACACTTCAGCTTTTCCTCCGACATTTTTGGTATGGTATGGCTTGTAGTTCAAGGGTGCATTGAATGCCTGGTTACTGTCTCTGTTTCAAAGAGGAGATCGGTGGATTTCTCTCCTTTTCCAAGCTCAGTAATCAATTGCCTCCCTGCACGGTTCATGTGAAATTCTCCTTGTCTTCTATTGCCCCCAGTGTCTTTGGGTTGTTTGTGTGTTGTTGTTTTTTTTTAGGTTATCTGGAGAGACAGGCAAGCTCTCTGTTAGAGAGGCGAGTTCACATATTCCTGGTGCCAAGCCACTGATGTCTGAAACAATTATTATTAGCATGTTTGTTAATCTACTTTCTTTAAGCATCACAGTGTTTGCTATTGTGTTGTGTTCTTTTTTTTTTAAGAGCCAGACACGGACTTTCCTCTGTTGACTCCCAACCCAGTTTCTGAGTTTGCATTTGGGTACAAGGAAGTGGAAACACATCATGTTACGTGTTATACAAAGATGCTGATCCGAGATTCTCATCACAACCCACCAATTGTTCCTTGTGCCATAGTCTCTAAAACCAGCCGGCAATTCCCTGCCTGTGTCACCTCTGTTTTGTCAAGATCTAATTCCAACTTGTTCCCTCTTATGAACATGGCCACGGCATTCATAAGGCAAGATCAGGGGAAGTTCTCAGCCTCTGTGCCCTGTTGTTGGCCCTCCAGAGGAACTCGTTGGCCACTGTGTGAGACAGGATGGTGGACTAGATGGACCATTGGTCTGATCCAGCAGGGCTCTTCTGATGTTGTGTTCTCTTTGTCCTGTTGTTGGTCCTCCAGAGGAACTGGTTGGCCCCCAAGTGAAGGAAACAAAACAAAACTGGGGCCAATATAGAACCAATAATACACTCTAAAACATGAGTAGTATGCTGAATACAATTGCTTTATATTAGATAGTTACTATAAAGTATACAAAATTTCCCCAAATATTTACAACAATAAGAATAAAATGGAATGTCAGTGGCTGCCAACAGCCCCAAGATAACAGTGGAATTCCTAAACAGTTACTGTTGGCAGTCAAAAAAGTATAAGGCTTAATGAGCTAAAAGCTACTGGAGCTTGACAAAGCAGCCGGCTTACACTTGGTTTCGTCTAGTAACTTCCTCATAAGCAGCTTAACTGATGTTGTATATAAGTTTTCTTAATATGTGTATTTTCCTGGTTTTTAAGATACTTCTCTAGAGTTGCTACCTTTAATATAGGGACTAGCCCTTATTTCCTTGGACCATATCTCCTATGGGAATTCCTTGGCATTGCCCTTCTTTGGGATTGGAATGTATACTGATCTTTTCCAATCCTGTGGCCACTGTTGCGTTTTCCAAATTTGCTGGCAAATGGAGTGCAGAACTTTAACAGCATCCTCTTCTAAGACTTTGAATAGCTCAGCTGGGATACCATCACCTCCACTAGCTTTGTTGTTAGTAATGCTTTCTAAGGCCCATTTAACTTCACATTCCAGGATGTCTGGCTCGAGGTCAGTGATTATACCGTCGTGGTTGTCAAGGACATCGAGGTCTTTCTTGTATAGTTCTTCTGTGTATTCTTGCCATCTTTTCCTAATCTCTTCTGCTTCTGTTAGGTCCCTACCGTTTTTGTCCTTTATCATGGCCAGCTTTGCATGGAACGCTCCCTTGATTTCTCCAATTTTCTTGAAGAGATCTCTAGTCCTTCCCATTCTATTGTTTTCTTCTATTACTTTGCACTGTTCATTCAGGAAGGCCTCCTTATCTCTCCTTGCTGTTCTCTGGAAATCTGCGTTCAGTTGGGTAAATCTTTCCTTTTCGCCTTTGCCTTTCGCTTTCCTTCTTTCCTCTGCTATTTGTAAAGCCTCATCAGAAAGCCATTTTGCTTTCTTGCATTTCTTTTTCTTTGGTATGGTGGTGATTGCTGCCTCCTGTACGATGTCACGAACCTCTGTCCATAGTTCTTCAGGCACTCTATCTATCAAATCCAGACCCTTGAATCTATTCTTCACCTCTACTGTATATTCATCAGGGATGCGATCTAGGTCAAACCTGAATGGCCTCGTGGTTTTCCCAATTTTCTTCAGTTTAAGTCTGAATTTTGCAATGAGTAGCTCATGATCTGAACCACAGTCAGCTCCAGGTCTTGTTTTTACTGACTGAATAGAGCTTCTCCATCTTTGACTGCAAATTATATAGTCAATCTGATTTCGGTGTTGCCCATCTGGTGATGTCCATGTGTAGAGTCGTCTCTTAGGTTGTTGGAAAAGGGTGTTCGCTATGACCAGTGTGTTCTCTTGACAAAACTCTGTTAACCTTTGCCCTGCTTCATTTTGCTTTCCAAGGCCAAACTTGTCTGTTATTCCGGTTACCTTTTGACTTCCTACTTTAGCATTCCAGTCCCCTATGATGATGAGGACATCATTTTTTGGTGTTAGTTCTAGGAGGTGTTGTAGGTCTTCATAGAACCGGTCCACTTCAGCCTCTTCTGCATCAGTGGTTGGGGCATAGACTTGGATTACTGTGATGTTGAATGGTTTGCCTTGGAATCGGACCGAAATCATTCTGTCATTTTTGAGATTGTATCCCAGTACTGCCTTTTGCACTCTCTTGTTGACTATAAAGGCCACACCATTTTTTCTACGAGATTCCTGGCCACAGTAGTAGATATAATGGTCTTCTGAGTTAAATTCGCCCATTCCTGTCCACTTTAGTTCACTGATTCCTAGGATATCGATGTTCAGTCTTGCCATCTCATTTTTGACCACGTCAAGCTTACCTTGATTCATAGATCTTACATTCCAGGTTCCTATGCAGTATTGTTCTTTGCAGCATCGGACTTTCCTTTCACCATCAGACACATCCACAACTGAGCGTCCTTTCGGCTTTGGCCCAGCCGCTTCACTCTTTCTGGGGTTACTTGTACTTGCCCTCTGCTCTTCCCCAGTAGCATATTGGACACCTTCCGACCTGAGGGGCTCATCTTCCGGCGTCATATCTTTTAGCCTTTTGATACTGTCCATGGGGTTTTCTTGGCAAAGATACTGGAGTGGCTTGCCATTTCCTTCTCAGGGGGATCACCCTTGGTCTGAGTTCTCTGCTGTGGCCTGTCCATCTTGGGTGGCCCTTCATGGCATAGCCCACAGCTTCATTGAACTACGCAAGCCCCCTCGGCACGACAAGGCAGTGATCCATGAGGGCGAATAGTCCAATACTGTTCAACAAATGCCTAACAGTGAATAAATGTCCACAAAACTAAGAGGAGTAACAGTTGATAGATGTGCACAAAACCCAGTTGCTAAGGGGCAACGGACCGCCCAGGTCCCCATCCATTTCCTTTCAGGACTTTGTCAGGCCACCTCCACTGATGGAGCACCAGGATCTTCATATCTCTCTTGACTGCATACAGCAGTCTATATATCTATTACCACACTCTGTAGCCTGCCTGCCTGCCTGCTTGGGGTGTCACCAGAAAGCAGGTATCTGTGAGGAGTGCGGGTTTTACAGCCAGTACTCATTGGAGAGAGACCAGCTGCTAAGGATTTTGGGAAGAAGAAGGAATCATGCGACAAGCACAGCAAAATAGAGAAACTCCAAAGGGATTCCGAAAGGATTCACAGAAGACAATGGAAGGGGATGCTTGGCGTTTTACATTCACAGAAGACTTACTGAGTGAATCAAGGGAATCCTTCCAAACCCTCTCTAAGCCAAACGTTCCTGAGTTCAGGTACCAGCATGGAGAAGTCCCTTGACACAACTTTCTTTTCATTTCCAAGGTTGTGCATTCTTGGACCAAGGCCTCATCTGCTGATCTGAAAGACTATGGAGTCTCATAAAGAGAGAAAGTACATTTCTGTTTTTCTGTTTTATGGTTTGAAAATGATTTTCCATCACTGTATTTATTGTAGCAGCAGTTTCCTGCTGGTTTACTGTTTGAAACCACTGTTGGACGTGTTCCTGTGTTTTGATTCACAAAATGACGAGCAGCCACTCAGTGTACATCGTAAAACTTATTTTTTAAAAACATGAACACTAGAAGCTGCCCTAGCTTTCATTAAAAACAAAGTCTTGCAGAAATGAGCAGCCAGCACCTTTTTACTTGTAACTCTGCAATGAAAAGTACTAGATACTTTTTTTAAAAAAAACCCTGAAATCCAGATGTGAATACATTGTTACCATAGTTCATTATGATGCTATAGAAGCCTAGCTACTACCATTTTTTAAAAAAGCCCTCCAGTTCCTGTGTGTAGGGGGACTGGTTGTTGTGTGGACTAAGGTTAGGAAAGTAGCACCAATGTGAATGCTAACCAGTGTTCCCTCTAAGCTGAGTTAGTATGAGCTAGCTCACAGTTTTTTACCTTCCAACTCACACATTTTTGTCTTAGCCCAGGAAGGAGTGCCCCAGAGCAAACTAATTTTGGCAGTAGCCAAATCGCTCGCTCACAACTTTAATGCCAGGAGCTCACAAAGTAGGATTTTTGCTCACAAGACTCCACAGCTTAGAGGGAGCATTGGTGGCAACTGCTGCACATCTTCCTGTTCACATGATATCCAGAGATGCTTTGACCGTATTCTTCCCAGAAAGATCATTCATCCCAAACCAGGTTTGGAGAAAATCACAGTAACTGGGAAAGCCTGCTTGCAGGGAGGGCTGGGTACAAATTGGAAAAAATAATAATGATAATGATGATAATGATAATGATGATGATGAAGGTGATGGTGATGATAATAATAATAACAGCACAGAAACAAGGCAAACAGAGCACAATACCAATGTGGAAGGTACTGAAAAAGGCACAGCAGCAAGCAACACCGAGCAAAATATCTGTGTGCAGCCAGTCCAGAATTAGCGTCATCTCTGTTTCCAGCCGTTAGATGAACTCTACTTTATATGATGGTCGTAAAATGAGGCAGCACCCTCTGGTGGCCAATGAAGAAACTGGAGATTCTTGTAAACAAGTTCAGAGCCGCCCTTTGAAGGCGTGTGCATTGCTTGAATTTGCACCGTGAAATCTGAGTCATTGAGGACATCACCGCTATAGCTTTAACCCCGAACTGTCATAGAATTCAATAGATATAGCCATTTAGCTTCTGAGGAAGCTCAGCTCTGTTGTTTCAAGCTCAGTGGGTAAAACCTTTCATTCTAAGATTTCTCTCCAGTCTGTTTCAGCACCATTTATGTGGAAAAGACACTGCGATGTGTAAGCGGCAAGCAAGAAGTCACGTGACAAGGTGCAGCAGGCATACTGAGGCATCAGTGTTCCTGATATTGTTGAGGAGTTGACAAGAGCAGAATGCGCTCTCTACTTCCAAAAGAGGAGCACCCCATCCCAGTCCCTGCACAGAGCTACCGGTGAGCTGACCCACGCAAGGAGAACACCCGGGTATATATTTACAAAACAAGCAGCAAGTAATTTCAGATGACCCGCATTGGAGCACCAATTTATACATTTGATGGGAAACCGTGTAGGTATCTGATGGGCACTGAGGTTTTTTAACGGGGGGTTCCCCCCCTCCCCAGTTAAGTCTTGGCTCCCTTGAATGAGTGTTTCCAAGCCGATACTGAAGATTTAAACATTTTAGCTGAATCTTAGCCTTCTGCTGATGTTAAGTTGGCATTTGTTCACAGGAAGGGGGGGGGAGGTTTGGAACTGCCAGCCATTTGATTCACATGATCACATAGTGTGTGAATTAGGCAATGTGTGGATTTTCCTGACAGGTGCAATTTGCCTTGGTTACACTCTGCGTAAATAGAAGCTGTGTCTGTATTGAAAATATGTTCATTGCCCAATTTGTATGTTATATGATCACGTGGATTGGATGCATCCGTGGCCCCCATGTGCTCCCTTTGGTGTGAACTGAACACCAACGTCACATCTGCAGAGGGTACCGACTTCTGGTGTTCCTTAGGGACCATTGCTGTGCTTGAGGTGGGATGGGAATGGAAATGCAAAGGCACGTCAGCATTCCACACTGAAGCGGGTACTCCGTTTGAAACCAAAGCATAAGAACATAAGAGCCCTGCTGGATCAGACCAGTATTCCATCTAGTCCAGCGTTCTGTCTCACACAGTGGCCAGCCAGTTCCTCTGGAGGGCCAATAATAATAATAATAATACTTTCCATTTATTAATCGCTTTCCCCAGTGGGCTCAAAGCGATGTAAAGTTACTCAATATAGACAAGGGACTAACAATGTTTGTAGGGGAAAGGGAAGACAACATATATTCATTGAATTGCACACGCCCTCACTGCCCGGTGTAGACGTCTTCTGGCTTGGCTCCGTCGTTTTCCGCACGGCTGCTTGTTGACCAGGCTTCAGGACCCGTATGTCAATCGACACACTGCCACCGCCTGGCCGAAACATCCACTGCAGGGATTCTTTTATAGCCGAGAAGTTATTTCACCTTTTCCGAACCTCGACCAGGACGTCCGACTGTCAGCTAACACCCTCCCACAAGGGAGATTGGTGTGCCCACCCTCTCTAAGGAGTGGTTCCCATTTTATCTACTCGCCGCAGCTTTCGAATCGCTGGGTGGACGATGAGCTGGGGACAACAGGCTGGCTGCTCACACCAGTGCGGGGCTCGAACTAACACAGTTCAGATGTTAAGACAGTGGGATATACCCACTGTGCTACCAACATCAGATGATAGATGCCGAGGACTTCATAAGAACATCAGAAGAGCCCTGTTGGATCAGACCAATGGTCCATCCAGTCCAGCATCCTGTCTCACACAATAGTCAACCAGTTCCTCTGGATGGCAAACAACAATGCATAAAGGCCAAGGCCTTCCCCTGATGTTGCCTCCTGGCTCTGGAATGTAGAGGTTTAATGCCTCTGAATGTGAGGAAGAAGAAGAGATTGGATTTATACCCCACCCTTCACTACCCAAAGGAGTCTCAGAGTGGTTTTCCCTCCCCCTCCCCACAACAGACACCCTTTGAGGTAGGTGGGGCTGGGAGAGCTCTCTCAAGAACTGCCCTTGAGAGAACAGCTCTGAAAGAACTTATGACTGACCCAAGGTCACACCAGCAGCTGCATGTGGAGGAGTGGGGAATCAAACCCAGTTCTCCCATATTAAATTCCATGCTCTTAACCACTACACCAAACTCTGGAGGTTCCCCTAAGCCACCATGGCTAGTAGCCATTGATAGACCCGTTCTCCATGAATCTATTTAATCCCCCTTTCAAGCTGTTTATACCTGTGGCCATCACTACATTCTCTGACAGCGAATTCCACATTGTAATCACTCTCTGTGTAAAGTAGTATTTTCTTTTGTTGATCCTGAACCTACTGCCCACCAGCTTCATTAAATCCTAGCATTTTGGAGATGGAGAAAAAATTAGCATATTCAGCTTTTTAGTATCTCCACAGAGCACCCTCTGACTTCTTCCTTTGTGACCGGAAAAGATGCTTCTTTTGATGACCTCTCATTGAATCCTACAAGCAGTGGCAGATTTATGCCATCTGCAGGATTTCTGCTGAATTGTTTTCTGATCCTGAACAGAATCATATCTGCATCCAATTTTTCCTCCCCTCCCCAAACAAACCCAGCCCCCCCCCTTTCTGGCAGCCTGTTGAAGGAGTCGTATTTCAAGTTCAGAATGTAAGATGTGTGATAAGAACTGTAATTCTGAAAAAGGCTGACTTGGCTCTTTTATATAAAAAAAAAACCCTAAAATGAAATTCTCACAGGCCATGCAAATTCAGTGGCAGGAAGTGTTCAATCCTGCATCCTCTATGAACTTTGGTTCCAGGAAAATATGTCTGCCGGAAGAAGAATCTGTCGAAACATGCAATTTTTGCCTAGGAGGCGTGTTGTTTCCTTTGATGCTTGCTGAAACACTTTGTTTGGGAAATACAACTGCCTGCTGCATTTCTCATGCCTGCTTTGATGCCTGCTGAATTACTCTTTGTGGAGAATATAACAGCCTGCTGCATCTCTTATCATTTATGACTGTTGCAACTTTCATCAGTCCTTTATCAGGAGCAAAATAGTCTACAACGTTGGAATAGGTCTTTGTAGCTGTGGACTTTTCTATGAGTAGATACAATGTACTTTAGGTTTTTGTATGTGTATAAGATATACTAGGGAGCTGCGGTGGCTCAAGTGGTTAAGACGCTGAACTGCAGGCTGTGGAAGGTCAGTAGTTCAGTGGTTCAAGACCCGGGTGCCGCAAGACAGGGTGAGCTCCTGTCTCTAGTTCCAGCTCCTGCCAACCTAGCAGTTCGAAAGCAAGACATTGCAAGTAGATAAATAGGTACCACTGCGGTGGGAAGGTAACAGCGTTCCGTGCGCCTTGGTGTTTAGTCATGCCGGCCACATGACCACGGAAACGTCTTCGGACAGCGCTGGCTCTTCGGCTTTGAAATGGAGATGAGCACCGCAACCCTAGAGTCGGATTCGACTGGCTTTCAAGCAAGGGAACCTTTACCTTTTAAGATATACTAGAGTCTTTATTGCAAGTAAATCAATATATGAAGACACAAGTACATATTAGTAGAAGTGTGTTTTGTTCTATCATGGTGTTTCTTTGCGTTCATGCCAATTTAATGGCAGGAAATGTTCAGTTCTGCATCCTCTACGAACTGGGCAAACTGAGCAAATTTGGATGAGTTTGTTATGTATTGGGACCGAAACATCCCAGGACTGTTCTACCAGAGACTGGCTGAGCTTGGAGCCTCCCGCTCAGCATCGGCGACCTGGCCCTGGCCCCCGCGCACCAAATCCTAACGATAGCGGACCTGCTGGACTGCCCTCTGCATGCCGCGGACATTTCCCGACAGACTGCCAGGGACTGCATCCTCTCCCACGTTTTGGACTGGGTGGAGAGGGGATGGCTCACCGGTCCGGTGGGTCCGTAATCCGCAGTGTTTGCTTCCCACATGGACGAGCTCTCAGCTTACAAGGGGTGCCTCCTGTGGGGTAGCGGGGTAGTGATTCCCCCACTGTCACGGCAGAGCCAAGGAGCATGGGTTAAGCAAGTCAAATCCAAAGCCAGTCCGAGGTTCAGCCAATAATTCAAACAGCACCGAGGTTTAAACAAGTCCAAAACAGTTCACAAAGCCAGTGTCAAACATACCATACGTCAGAGTCCATAAATCAAGGAAAGCCAGAGTATCGCAGATCCGAAGTCGTGATCAAACAATGCCGGGAGTCAGGGAGCAGGAGTGTCAGAAGCAGAGTAACGAACGGTCAAGGTTTCAAAGAGTCCGGAGCAAAGTTGCACAGAGCGACTGGTCCTGTCAATTGAAGTTGCCAGCACAAATCACTTCCAGCAGCAGGTTTGTTGATATAGTGTGCTGGCTCATTAACTTGTTATCTTTCTTGGAGCAAGGTCAGGCGTCTGTTAAAACTCAGGGCTGAACGAGCGTCTTCCGCGCATGCGTGCAGCCTTGCGTCTCTCGTTCAGCTCCTGTCTTCTTTGACTCCTGAGCCGGTTCACAGGTGGCGGGGAGTCGGGTGGCAAATTGCTTGTGTTAAGCAGAGCCTGATCTGGCGCAGGTGTCTCTTGGGAGGTTCTATCCTCCTTGAGACTTAGAGTGTCTTCTGTTAAAGGAGCCAGTTCTTGGCTGGCAGGCTCTGCTTCTGTGAGTATATCAGGGGCTTGTGGAGCCAAGTCCCCTTGTTCCTGGCTGTCAGCTGACACATCAGGGGCAGGCATGACACCCACCACTGTATAAACAGGTTTTGGTAGCCCTGCACAAGACCCACCCGGGAATCGTGAGGGTGAAAGCCTTGGCCAGAAGCTACATGTGGTGGCCTGTAATGGACAGCGAAATCGAGGCCTGGGTACAGCATTGCCAGGCTTGCCAGGAGATGCGCTGTGACCCGCCGAGGGTTCCCATTCACCAGTGGGAGTTTACCCATATCCCATGGGCATGGGCACATTTGGGCCTTGCCAGCCCATTCCAGGGGCAGCTGTCCTTCCTCTCCTGGTGGACTCCTGCACCAAGTGGCTGGAAGTCGTGCCAGTCGCATCTACCTCATCCTGTGCAGCCATCCGGGCCCTGAGACAGATTTTTAGCACCCATGGCCTACCAGACACGGTCATGACCGATAACGGCACCACCTTCACCTCAGGAGAGGTCCAGAAATTCCTGGACCAGAACCTCATCAGGCACGTGCGGTCCGCTCCTTTCCACCCAGCTACCAAAGGACAAGCCGAGAGGATGGTGCAGTCTACCAAGGACGTGCAAAAGTGGCTCATCCATGGGGACTGGGGCACCGGCTTGCGGTCTTCTTGTTCAGCCATCAAGTGACTCCAAGTGCGTCTACCAGCTGCAGCCGCACTGAACTCTTAATGCACCACCTCCTGGGAGGGCCAGTTTGGTGTAGTGGTTAAGTGCGCGGACTCTAATCTGGGAGAACTGGGTTTGATTCCCCACTCCTCCACTTGCACCTGGCTGGATGACCTTGGGCAAGCCGTAGTTCTGATAAGAGCTGTTCTTGAAAAAGAGCAGTTTCTGTCAAGAGCTCTCTCAGCCCCACCCACCACACAGGGTGTCTGTTGTGGGGAGGGGAAGGGATAGGAGTTTGTAAACCACTCTGAGACACCTTTGGGTTGTAAAGGGCCATGGGTTATGAATCCACTCTCTTTTCTTCTTCTTCTTCTCACGACACAGCTGGACCGTCTGCACCCGAACCAAGCCCCTGAGTGGCGCCAAACTACGGTAAGCCAGGAGGCCCCCCCACAGGTTCTCTCTGGTTGACCCTGTCTTCACACAGAACTATTCCAGCGGCCCTGCCTGGATCCCAGCAAGGGTTACCTGAGTCACTGGACCCCTACGGTACGAGGTATTGATGTATGGGGGCCAACTTCTACGCAGGCACGTAGACCAGCTGCGCTGCCACCTGCTGCCCGAGGAGCCTGAATTCTCCTCCACCAAGGAGGACGATGGCGTCCTGCAACCACCAACACCACTGCCACTGATCGAGAGCACCCTCCCCTCAACAGCATGCAGCCGGATTGCTGGGAAGAGGAAGGCCCTGCACAGGCTGCTACGGACCTTCCAGACTCTGTTCCTGCCTTGCAGGACTCCACAGCATTTCCTGCCTCACCAAGCCCAGCTCCGGTGTCATCTCCACCCCCACAGGAGCCCCGTCCTTCTCAGAGGGAAGGATGCAAGCCAGCATACCTTGAAGACTATGTCTGTTAAGGTGCTTGGGAACTTAGGGGGGAGGGGTGTTAAGTATTGGGACTGAAACATCCCAGGACTGTTCTACTAGGGCAGTGGTGGCGAACCTATGGCGCGGGTGCCGGAGGTGGCACTCAGAGCCCTCTCTGTGGGCACGCGTGCCATCGCCCCAGCCAGGCCCAGACCATCATTAAAGTGTCGAATTCTCTGCCAAATAATTTTAAGTAAATGAAAGCATTTGGGATTGCTTTCCTTACTTTGGATCATCTTAAGTTAATGTATAGCATTTGGGATTGCTTTCCTTACTTTGTTTGGATCATCTTAAGTTAACATATGTGGTTTTTTTTCTAAAGTAAAACCTCAGTATTCAGGTTAAATTCCTGTGTTGGGACTTTGCGATAAATAAGTGGGTTTTGGGTCGCAGTTTGGGCACTCGGTCTCTAAAAGGTTCGCCGTCACTGTACTAGAGACTGGCTGAGCTTGGAGCTCAAGAACAATAGCCCACCAGGACTCTGGAAGTCACCCATCAAGAAGTAATGTTACATGAATAGCCTGTCATTGGAAGTGGGGTGTGTTTGGGTGTGGCGATTCCGTGCTATTTAAACAGGACGGAGGCTCAGGAGT
>NW_015168762.1:48977-53879 GCF_001447785.1 Gekko japonicus | reverse complement strand
GAGATTTCAGCAGGCATTTTGCCTACAGGTTCAAGTGTATCTTCTCAGCCCAAAGGGTGTGAAGCGCGTTGATGAAAGCCGAATTGGGCACCAAAATATGTCAGGTTGTACTTTTGCTCTGCTCCCTTGGAATCATCGCAGACATGGACTCCCCTCCCCATTGCATTATTTGTGCACCCAGGTTTCCCTAGCAACGCCACAAAATTTAGCTGTGTGTGTGTGTGTGTAGCCCAAACTCAGTGCTATTCCCTTGGAAATTCTTTTTCTGCTCAGATCACAATTTGCCATGGTGGCTCAAGTGGTTAAGGCGCTGAACTGCAGGCTGTGGAAGGTCAGTAGTTCAGCAGTTCGAGACCCGAGTGTGCCGCATGATGGAGTGAGCTCCCGTCTCTAGTTCCAGCTCCTGCCAACCTAGCCGTTCGAAAGCAAGACATTGCAAGTAGATAAATAGGTACCACTTTGGTGGGAAGGGAACAGCGTTCCGTGCGCCTTGACGTTTAGTCATGCCGGCCACATGACCATGGAAACATCTTCGGACAGCGCTGGCTCTTCGGCTTGGAGCACCGCAACCCTAGAGTCGGACTCAACTGGCTTTTGAGCAAGGAAACCTTTACCTTTACCTTACTAAAATTGAATGCAAAGGGTCTATAGGTTTCACTAGTCCAAGTTCAGGAAGGCCACTTCTTAGGAAGTTAGAACTATGTCTCTGTTTAAGGGAAATTGCCGTATTTATACATCCTGTCGGGGGTGATGCTGAAATACTATGCTGGAGGAGGTGCACAAGTGCCCCCCCAGCCATGCCGAGAGCCCCTCAACCGGGTCTTCCCCATGGTATCTGGTTGCCCAAGGCCCACTTCACGGAGGACGTTTTTCTAAGGGTACTTTGGAAAATTAGAACACAGTTGTATTGTAATTTGCATCTGCAGGGTGCATCACTACAAAATGCCTCCATGGAGACAGATCAAGATGGGTCGCCCTGTTGGGCTGTCTGTCGCAGGAGAAAAGAGGAAGAGTCCAGCAGCACCTTCAAGGCTAACACAATTTGTGGTAGGGTATGAGGTTCCACGAGTCACTGAAATCGCATGCCCTGACACACATTTTGATAATCTTTAAGGTGCTACTGTAGGAGCTGCGGTGGCTCAAGTGGTTAAGGCGCTGAACTGCAGGCTGTGGAAGGTCAGTAGTTCAGCAGTTCGAGACCCGAGTGTGCCGCATGACGGAGTGAGCTTCTGTCTCTAGTTCCAGCTCCTGCCAACCTAGCAGATTGAAAGCAAGAAATTGCAAGTAGATAAATAGGGACCACTTCAGTGGGAAGGTAACAGCGTTCCGTGCGCCTAGGTGTTTAGTCATGCCAGCCACATGACCACGGAAACGTCTTCGGACAGCGCTGGCTCTTCGGCTTTGAAATGGAGATGAGCACCGCAACCCTAGAGTCGGACTCGACTGGCTTTCGAGCGAGGGAACCTTTACCTTTACCTTTTTAAGGTGCTACTAGATTCTTGATCTTTTCTACTACTACAAAATGCCTGTGCATTTCCCCTGCACATGTGCGCACACATGCCTTTTTAAAAGAGACACATTCCATGACATTCCCATTGCTGTTCCCAGTCAGAGTCACACCTTTCTAAGGTCTTAGGATGGTTCTGTTAGGAGCCCAACTAGAGGGGGAGAAAATCATCCGAACTATGAATCAGAGATCGCTCATGCAGAAGACCTGCATTTCTGAACTGCACAAATATGCCTTTGGACTTGCACGATTTTCCTGGGACTGCACGTTTTGTGTCTGGTTTTCCTTTAAAAGAGTCATGAATTCACATCCTTTTAGTCCCTCGATTGGGTTGGGGGCGGGCCTCCAACGGCAGGATCGCAGAATGACATGAGTCACTGTTCACACGGGACATGTTTGCACGCCAGGAATGGGACTGCCCCACGGCCCCGCCAGGAGGAGGAGAGGAGAAGGAGATTGGATTTATACCCCATGGCCCTTCACTACCCGAAGGTGTCTCAGAGCAGCTTACAAACTCCTTTCCCTTCCCCACCCCACAACAGACACCCTGTGAGGTAGGCGGAGCTGAGAGAACTCTTGACCGAAACTGATCTTTTTCAAGAACAGCTCTTATCAGAACTACCACTTGCCCAGGGTCATCCAGCCAGGTGCGAGTGGAGGAGTGGGGAATCAAAGCCGGTTCTCCCAGATTAGAGTCCGCGCACTTAACCACCACTACACTAAACTGGCCATGAGGCTTGAAGGTAGTCCCTGGAGCTGACAGCCCCCCCCCCCGCACTGGCCCAGCTGATGGCCGAATCCTGTCCTACCCACAGTCAGCCCTGAGCAGAACAGCACCCTCCGAGTCCATTGAAGTCAATGGGCTTAGAATGACATTCCACAGGAAAGAAACGCATAATTGTCTCCAGTTTCCTTTCAGAATTTAAAGCTAATCGCCATTCTAGAGTTTAAGAAGCTTAATTCTCCAGAACTCTGTCTGCCCAAAGAATCAGATTAAGTGTAGCTGCAGGAATCGGCTTTCATGGTCCCGGGCCGTATCCATTTATTCTTCTCACATTAGAGTTCTGCCTTTAAAGGGTCCCCCCCCCCTTTTCTTTCTTTTGCTATGGGAGACATTCCAGGCTGGGGAGATGTAATCATTCTGGCCATGCGTTTGAAGTCCCGATTAAGAAGTGTTTGAAACCTGTTATCAATTACTCAGATGAAAACCATATTGAACCCCTCAAAAAGTAAATCTCTTGCCGGCTACATTGTTCAGGCTGAAAGGAGGCTAGAGCGGCTATTGTAACCCAAGCTTCAAACGCTGGCCAAGACAAAGGCATCTTCTGTCGAATGAAGCCGGAGGAATACGGCGGCCGCCGGGGTGTTGTGAATCATGGCCTGACCCGAATGATGTCCTGTTTGGGAATCCACCCCCAACCACCCCAGAAATATTTCTGGCATCCAGAACTGTTGGTCTCGTGCCCTGGAGCCTGGTTTTGATTTCCGGGGCAGGGGAAGGTAGAAGGGGCTGTGAGGGTGGTGGTGGGGGGCAGTATCAGCAGATGTGTGTGTGAGGAAGACCCTCCAACAAGGAGGCTTAACTGCTGAGCGCAAGGGAAGCATTTCCTCCTATCGGCCTGAAATCTGAGATGCAGAATCCTTTGGAAGAAGGATGCATCCCTTAAGAATTCCGTGCCAATTACATGGCGGGGGTGGGGGGAGTTACAGCGAGAACTGTCAGGGGGTAAGGATGCCAGCCTCCAGATGGGGCCCGGGGATCCCCCAGGATTACAGCTCATCTCCAGACTACAGAGATCGATTCGCTTGGAGAAAGTGGGGTGCTTTGGAGGGTGGGCTGTATGGCCTTGTACCCCACTGAGGTCCCCCTCCTCCCGAGGCTCCACCCCAAGGTCTCTGGGAGTTTCCCAACCTGGTGCTAGCCAGTGGCCGGGGGGAACCTGGCGACTCAAGTCAAAGGGTCCTGATACAGAGGCCCCTTGGGATGGTAAACAAAACATCCTTTGGGTATCAGGTTCCCCTGAACCTCAGGCAGAGCAGCCACCCTCACTCACCCTCACTCACCCTCACTCATCCTAAGCTCAGGGATGGAGGAACCAACGCTCCAGCTTGTCAGGTTTTGCCTTTCCCCTGGTGAAAAGTACTGAGTCTTACTTAGTGAATTCAGCTCTCATACTTTATTTGGAGAAGAACAAGACAACCGGCTTACATGCCCCAAGGAGAACCCCCACCCACACACACCCCACACCCGTGAATGGTCTATTTACATGGATTAGATTATTCCTGGGGAGCCTAGGTTCCCGATTGGCTGGGAACTAGGATCCAAACGTCTATTGTGTTTGGGAGCGAAGCTCAGGTACCTCACCTGACCGCATGTGGAAACGGCCGAGACTGGACTGAGCACATGGCTGGGTCAGGACACAACACCTGGGGACGTCAGGTGGAGGAGCAGGCTCCAGGGCTCGAGATTTTGGGGAGTTGAAGTCTGGCGCGTGGCCCTCAGACGAGCAAGAGACAGGGCTACTTCACCTGTGTTCTCTTCTCGCCCCTCTTCCTGGCCTCCTGCTAGAGGGGTCTTCTCGTGGTCTCTCTGCACCAGCCCCTTTCGCTGGTTATGGGGAACCTGATACGTCATGCACGGCTGCTGCTGCTCCTTCCAACAGTTGTCATGCGACTACAGATTTCCCAGGTAAGCAATCTGTTTCCCTCCATGCTTCGTCATTGTTGGAAGCAGCAGCAGCAGCACTGCAGGATGTAAAATAAAGAAACGGAAAGAAGAGGCAGCAAATTTGTGGACTGTAATTGGGCTTGAATCAATTTTTTCACGGTGAACATTGGTGGGCTGCAACCTTGGTTGAGTCACCGTGGTCCATTTGTGGCGGAGAGTTCCTAAACAGAACCGAAACCTTTATTGACATAACATAAGTAAACCAGGCAAGGAAACGTTTAAGGGGTAGTACAAGAACAACATCAACCAATATTCCCGATATTCCAAAATACAAGACAATCCTAACATGATTTACAAGAATTACAGAGTATTACTCTTGATTTCCATACGTAGGTCAAAAATTCAGCGACAGATAGTGTTATTGCTGGGCTCTGGTCTGCTAAAAAAAAAAATTAAATCCCTGTCCAGAAAATCTCTCTGCGAAGGGAGGAAAGGGCGAATCAGGTTATTGCGCATAATGGAGTATTTGGGACAGCGGAGAAGGAATATGGGTAATAGAGTCAGGTTCCCCAAGATTACAGTTACAAAGTCTATCCCTGTACGGAACACCCTTGTATCTATCTGAGACCACTACTGAGGGGAAAAGGTTAAACCTTGCAAGCATAAAAACCCTCCTAAAAACTGGGGTTATCAAATTAGCGATATATGGTAGCATGGAGGTATGCAA
>NW_015168762.1:47336-48112 GCF_001447785.1 Gekko japonicus | reverse complement strand
CACTGAATGGAGGTCACGTAATGCAAAATGGCGAGGGGACACGGAATAAAAAGAAGGTTGAACTTGATTTTAGTGCTGAATTTGGGGGGGGGGAAGCTGGATTAAAAAGAAGGTTGAACTCGATTTTAGTGCAGAATTGCTTGGAGTAGACCGCAGTGAACATGGAGAGTGCAGAAAGGGCCCAAGTCAAGATGTCAAAGGAGCACTCTCCAAGTACGGCCTTCTTTGTTGTTGCCCGTTCTGACCGATCAGGCAAACTTCATCTAGGGTGGTCTGTTGGTCAGCAGGGGGAAGCGAAGAAGAAGAAGAAGAAGAAAGGAGGGCCCAGAGGCCCACAGAAAGCGTCACTTGCAGGAAGGCACCTGGGGGGGGGAAATCTGGGGGATGCCTGGCTGTGAAATCGTCTTGTCAGATTCAGCCAAACATACTGCTTGCTCAAAGTGCATGCAAATGGTGGGTAGATGGGGGGGAAGGAGAGGCTCATCCAGTGGCCAATGGGTAGTTTGTGATTCTTTTTTTTGAAAAATCCTTCCTTGAGAGACAGGCACACTTCCTGTGTGACTTCCTGCTTCACCAAAAGGTAGGGAGCTCCCTGGGCGTCTACTTATAGTTGTGGATGTGTCTGATGGTGAAAGGAAAGTCCGATGCTGCAAAGAACAATACTGCATAGGAACCTGGAATGTAAGATCTATGAATCAAGGTAAGCTTGACGTGGTCAAAAATGAGATGGCAAGACTGAACATTGATATCTTAGGAAAACAACAGCGTTCCTGGAC
>NW_015168762.1:26030-46457 GCF_001447785.1 Gekko japonicus | reverse complement strand
ACGGGGACGGCAAAGGATGAAATGGTTGGACAGTGTCATCGATGCAACGGACATGAAATTGAGCCAACTTCAGAGGACGGCGGAAGACAGGAAGGCCTGGCGTGACCTGGTCCATGGGGTCGCGAAGAGTCGGACTCAACTGTGCGACTGAACAACAACAACAACAAATATCGGTTTGGAGGGAGTGAAGGCAGCGTGGTGTTGCCTGGCCTCCTCATACCCCGGAAGCTAAGCAGGGCCAGGAGGCCACTGAGGAAGGCTCTGCAGAGGAAGGCCACGGCCAGCCAGCCCTGCTCCTCGCTGGCCTTGAGAGCCCCTTGCAGGGATGGCCAGAAGTCTGCCGTGGCTTGACAGCTCTTCCAAGTATATTTGGCTGTGGAGGCGCCAGGCCTAGGTGGCTGCCCTTCTCCCCAGTCTCCTGCCTCTGCCAGAAGCCAGATCCTGCCTTTCATATCCTCCCGGGTTCTCTGACTCCTCCCTTCTCACCCCTTCCTCTCTGCCACAACCACTTCGGCATCCTCTTGGCTGGCCTGATCCAGCACGGCTCTTCTGATGTTCTTAAACATGAAACAGCCCAGAGTATATCTCTGATACATTTAGGAAAATCTTGAATTGTGGGGGGAAGGATGGATCAGGAAATTAAAGGTAAAGGTAAAGGTTCCCTTGCTCGAAAGCCAGTCGAGTCCGACTCTAGGGTTGCGGTGCTCATCTCCATTTCAAAGCCGAAGAGCCAGCGCTGTCTGAAGATGTTTCCCTGGTCATGTGGCCGGCATGCCTAAACACCAAGCCGCACGGAACGCTGTTCCCTTCCCACCAAAGTGGTCCCTATTTATCTACTTGCAATTTCTTGCTTTCGAACTGCTAGGTTGGCAGGAGCTGGAACTAGAGACGGGAGCTCACTCCGTCATGTGACACACTTGGGTCTCGAACTGCTGAACTACCAGCCTTCCACAGCCTGCAGTTCAGCGTCTTAACCTCTGGAGCCACCGCAGCTCCACATCAGGAAATTAGTCACATGTTAACTGTATGCCTGTTTATTGAGGAAGGCCATGGCCAGCCACCCCTGCTCCTCGTTGGCCTTGAGAGCCCCTTGCGGGGGTGGCCAGAAGTAGGCTGTGGCTTGACAGCTCTTCCAGACCGCATATTTGGCTGCGGAGGTGCCAGGCCTAGGTGGCTGCCCTTCTCCCCAGTCTCCTGCCTCTGCCGGAAGCCAGATCCTGCCTCCCATCTCCTCCCGGGTTCTCTGACTCCTCCCTTTTCACCCCTTCCTCACTGCCACAACCACTTTGGCATCCTCTTGGCTGGCCTGATCCAGCAGGGCTCTTCTGATGTTTTTAAATATGAAACAGCCCAGAGTATATCTCTGATACATTTAGGAAAATCTTGAATTGTGGGGGGAAGGATGGATCAGGAAATTAAAGGTAAAGGTAAAGGTTCCCTTGCTCGAAAGCCAGTCGAGTCCGACTCTAGGGTTGCGGTGCTCATCTCCATTTCAAAGCCGAAGAGCCAGCGCTGTCTGAAGATGTTTCCCTGGTCATGTGGCCGGCATGCCTAAACACCAAGCCGCACGGAACGCTGTTCCCCCTTCCCACCGAAGTGGTACCTATTTCTCTACTTGCAATTTCTTGCTTTCGAACTGCTAGGTTGGCAGGAGCTGGAACTAGAGCTCACTCCATCATGCAGCAACTCGGGTCTCAAACTGCTGAACTACCGGCCTTCCACAGCCTGCAGTTCAGCGTCTTAACCACTTGAGCCACTGCAGCTCCACATCAGGAAATGAGTCACATGTTAACTGTATGCCTGTTTATTTTGACATGCTCCCGGCCCTGAGAGGGAGAGAGGACATTGATTCTTCTTCTCAGCATGTCGTCCCTGAGCTGGAAGAATCTGAAGGGGAGACCCAGGGCCATCTGTGCTTCGGAAAGGAGACCTGGGGTGGTCTTTTCCCAAAACCAGAGTCTCTGCTCTCTGTTTCTAGAGCTGGAAGTTGATCTTTTTATTGTTTATTTATTAAAACGTTTGTCTCCCCCTGTTCTTTGTGGCACAGGGCAGATTCCTGAGGGACCAGGCATGGGCAGAAAGACAGGCCTTTGTGCTCTATGTCAGGCTTGGCCAGATCCATGGATCGGTGGCCCCTGGCCATCACAAGGGGCAGGGTCTCATACAATGTTCCCTCTAAGCTGTGGAGTCTTGTGAGCAAAAATTCTACTTTGTGAGCTCCTGGCATTAAAGTTGTGAGCGAGCCATTTGGCTCCTGCATCAATTAGTTTGCTCTGGAGCCCTCCTTCCTGAGCTAAGGCAAAGATGTGTGAGCTGGAGGCTAAAAAACTGTGAGCTAGCTCACACTAACTCAGCTTAGAGGGAACACTGGTCTCCTACCCAAATGCCCTCTGGAAGGGGGCTCTGCACGGGGATGACCTCGCAGGAGCCTTGGCCTGGAGTGCTGGGGCTCCCTGGGCAAATCCTAAAGCCCCCCGACAGAGCTTGGGTGGTTAATGTCTGAACACAACACGGTGCCTTCGCCGGCTCACCAGATTGTCTGGCGCCATGGTTGGTCTCCTGGGGTTGCCATGGGACTGGTCCTGTTGTATTGCCCATCCCGGTGCCACTCTCAGTTGTCTGTTCCTCCTCTTTGCCTCTCGTCGGCTTGGTTTTGTCAGCAAGCTGCCATGGTGTTCTATGTGACTTCTGGTTGTACATATGTGACCCCTGTCCCTGCCAGCTGACCTATGTGTTTGCCTGCTGTAATGCCAAAGTAAAACAACTGGAGGATGTGAGGGGGAGAGTATGCTTCGCTGCCAGCTTGTTATTTCTCAAGCCTGAGAACTGCACCTGTGTTGTGTCTACTGTTTGCCTGGTTACCAAGATCTGTGCAAGGAACCGTTTTCTCCTGCCCGCCGGCGGGAACGTTATCCATTGGTTCGGTATCTAACTTGAATCCCTTTATCACGTCTGCCCTAACTGCTGGTCCCCAGTTCTAACAAAGAACGTGTTTGAGTGTCTTTCCAATGCTTTGAAATAAACTTTGCTTTCTTTGAAACGTGGATTTATTCTCGATGCTTGGGGATCCAACAGGTTTATAGATGCATCGAGGGTCCCATTGGAATGCCTCAGGAGACTCTGCCTCTCTATTGTTCCATTGTGATGCCCCACTCCGGTTCCATTTCCCGGAGTTCTAGGTCTGGTGGCACCCTCTCACCTCCGCCTCGTGCCGTTGCTGGTATGGGAACGTTCACACTGATCTCCGGTCCATCTCTGAGCCACATGCAGGACGGGGTGACCCTCACCTGGCGACCTTCTCGAGGCAGAGGACTGGATGAATGGTGCCACCAACCTGGCCCTTTGCTTTCTCACCCTCACCTGTTGCTGCCGTGGAGTGGTTCGATTCACAGGGGTTTAAAAAGAGTCCTGCGATCACAGCATTGATGACAGTCGGGACACGCAGGCAACGTGAAAGGTAACTGGCCGCGTGGTTTGGGGCTTCAAAGAGAGGACAGACTAGGCCCACCTTTCACATAAATGACTCTTCCTCGTTTCTCTCTGCCGCTGATGATAGAAATCCTAGTTTTCTCGGCCTCCCCATCGATTGAACCAGAAGGCTGGGAAAGCGCCAGTTTCCTTCAATCCAAGCCATCCACTGGGTTTTGAGCAGGCACCAACCGTGGCTTCCGGCCAGCTGCCTCCATGGCGGCGAGTGTTGCCAACAGCAGATGTGAGCCCCCCTGTGAACAAATCGGTTAAGACATATGGGCGGCCTGACTCCATGAGAACGCGAGAGCTGGCCTGCAGTTACGAAGGGAGGTGAGATCTTGCAACTGCGGGTCGAATTACTCCAGAGGGAATAGCCTCGCTTCCCCTCCACTTCATGTGCTATTTATTTATTTATTTATTTATTATGGGATTTGTATCCCGCCCTACCCATTTGGCTCAGGGCGGCAACAGACGGCAAACGCCGAGAATAAAAACATACATTACATTAAAAACTTAATAAATAAGAACTAAAATTGGTGCTCTACAGTACATTTTAACAGGACTCAAGATAGACGAATCTCATTTTCGGCTGATGATATCCAAGTTCGAGACGCCTGAGTGGTGTTCCTCTTTAGGGCAGCGTCTCTCCCCACCCAAGGCCAGGTCGATGGAAAAATCGGCCACAATGATGGTATCGTGGCAGTGGTTGTCTCAGTGAAAAGTATGCATACGATGTATGCAGTTGTCTCAGTGAAAAGTCAAAAGGGGCAATGCCAAGAAGAAAATGATTGGTGACTCCTTACAGCAGTTGGCTGGATTCACTTGGGCATTAAGGATGTTCTTCGATGGCCCCGACTAGCCCGGTCTGGTCAGATCTCGTAAGCTAAGCAGGGTTGGCCGTGGTTAGTATTTGGATGGGAGACCACTAAGGAACACCAGGGTCAGGACACAGAGGAAGGCCATGGCAAACCACCTCTGATTATCTCTTGCCTTGAAAGCCCTACGGGGCAGCCGTAAATCAGCTGGGACCTGATGGCACATCATAGACACATACACACAAAAAGCAGAGTTTGAATCCGGTGCCATCAACGTTTGATTCTGGGTATAAGCTTTTGTGTGCAGCACGCATTTCTTCAGATACATTGAAAAAGCAAACTTCGCCAACCATTACATATAGCTGTGTGTGTGGGGGGGAGTTAGTCGCCAGGCAAGGCTAATTGGAGTCATGATGCATAAGTAACTGAGTGATCAGTATAGATAAGATTGGATTGAAGAAGTTGGTAAGACCTGTGAATAGCAGTAAATTAGCATACAGTAAATTAGCATACAGTTAATCAGGGCTATTTTTGGGGAGGAATGCACAGGAACGGAGTTCCAGCTGGCTCCCAAGTTGGCCACACCCAGCAGGAACACATTAGCATAATAGGCCACACCCAACAGCAGAAACTCATTAGGATTGGCTACATTAGGGGTGTGTGGCCTAACATGCAAAGGGTTCCTGCTACAAAAAAAAGCCCTGGCTTTGACAACAAACAAGGTAAACAGAATGGCCACACTTCTGGTAACATGTGGGGTGTGGACTAATATGCTAATGAGCTGTGCTTTCAGGGGTGTGGCCTAATTTGCTAATGTGTTTCTGCTGTTGGGTGTGGCCTATTATGCTAATGAGTTCCTGCTGGGCTTTTTCTACAAAAAAAGCCCTGCAGTTAATAAATGGGTTAACAAACAGATGCAAGAACTAAGTGGGGCAGCCGTGTTGGTCTGAAGCAGTAGAACGAATTCTGAGTCCAGTGGCTTCTTTAAGACAGGTGCCACTGGACTCGAATTTGTTCTAGATGCAAGAACTGAGTGATTTAATGGGACTTGTGGCACAACACTGCCATCATGTGGCCGGTTTGTTTAATTGCTGTTCTGCATCCTTGGCCAAGAAACTGTTTCAGCAGCCCAGTCGACCCCAAAACAGACAACAGGGAAGGGGATTTAGTTTTTATTTATTTTATTTACATGATTTGTAGTCTGTCTTTCTCACAGGGATTCAAGGCAGGTTACGCAGAGTGAGTCAATAAAATTAATTGGACGGGACAGTCAATAAACAAATGAAATAGGATTTGGGTTGTAGAACCAACTAGAATTCTAAAAAACAGAACTGAAGCAAAGCAGAAGCGTTAACATGACACCTTAAATAATGTAAAAGGATGCCGTTATTGTGTTAAGTAAACATCACAATTTTAAAAGTGCTTTTCCCCCCCCCCCAAGTTTTACTGGTCTTGTCTTTGTTTTTAGGTACCATGTATCCAAGTTGACTTTAAATGCTTAAAAGCTGAGTGTTCTTGTTCTAATCCAAGGGGGACATGCAATAAAACAGGGCCTATTGGCTAGTTTATAAACCCTTATTGAATCATTGGTTATTCAGTACTCAAATGAATGGGCTGACCCCACTGAAAAGCAATTAATGTTAACAATGGTCATTCTGAACCAGAGAAGCCTGATTAGCATTAACTATGGTATCTCTAAAGGGACATTGCAGAGCTGGAAAAAGTACAGAGCAACCAAGATGATGAGGGGGTTGGAGCCCCTTCCCTGTGAGCAAAGGCTGAAGAGTCTCTGGGACTTTTCAGTTTAGAAAATAGACGACTAAAGAGAGACGTGAAATTATGCATGGGGTGGAGAGAATTGACAAAGGGAAAAAAAATGTTTCTCCTTCTCCCAAAATTCTAGAACTCAAGGGCATCCAGTGAAGCTGATGGGCAGTAGGTTCAAGATGGACAAAAGGACATACTACTTTACACAGAGAGTGATTAAAATATGGAATTCACTGCCAGAGGATGTAGTGATGGCCACAGGACTAAACAGCTTTCAAAGGGGACTAGATAGATTAATGGAGGATAGGGCTATCAGTGGCTATTAGCCACGGGGCTGAGGGCAAACTCCACATTTAGAGGCACTAATCCTCTGAATTCCAGAGCCAGGAGGCGACTTCAGGGGAAGGCCTCGGCCTAGGGTTGCCAGGACGCCCCTGGCCACCAGCAGGGGATGGTGGGGGTAGAGTTGCCAGATCCAGGCTGGGAAACTCCTGGAGACTTGGGGATGGAGCCTGGGCAGGACACAGGGACCTCAGTGGGGTACAAGGCCGCAGAATCATCCATTTTCTCCAGGGCGACTGGTCTCTGCAGTCTGGAGATGAGCTGTGATTCTGGGGGATCCCCAGGTCCTACCTGGAGTCTGGCATCCCTACCTCGGCCTCTCTGCCCTGTTTGTTGGACCTCCAGAGGAGCTGGTTGGCCCCTGTGTGAGATGGGATGCTGGACTAGAGGGACCCTTACTGGTCTGGCCCAGCAGGGCTCTTCTTACCTTCTTATTTGCCAACCACTTCAAAATCCTGGTTTCAAATGCCGATTAGGAGAATCCTGGTGTACATCACAGGTGTATGTACATATGCAATGTACATATATATTACTTTATTCAGCCCAGGGACTGATGTGTGTGTCTGTGCCAGACTGGGCATATGTGGTAAAAGAGCAAGTTTTCCATTGGGGGTGGAGGTTTGGATGTCTAAGGAGCAGCCAGCAAAGATGTGGGAGGCAGCACCCGGCCCATGCAAGATGAGCGGAGCTGAAGACAGAGGGGCAGATGAAAGTTTGGCAGGTGAATGGGTGGGGAGGGGAGCAGAGAGCAGTGAAAGTTCACCATCTGGAGGTTTTTTTTTGAGGAAACAGGGCGGGGAGGTTGATACCGGGCAGAACGGGCACCCCTCAGGCAGTCCTTGCCACGTTCGCCTCTATGCAACGGGGCCCGACCTGGCAACAGTGGGCGATTCTGCACTGGCATTTCCCTCCATTGTTTGATCAAACCCACAATGGAACAGAAATCCCCCTCCGCATCTCACTTGCTTTGATCATCGGGTTTTATGGTACCTTCTCGGGTTTTAGGGTACCTTCTGCATAGATTCATGACCCTTTTATGGCCGTTCAGGGATGACTTTGCAGTCAGAAAGCCCCCCGGGGGATTTCAATGTGGTTTTGAGCTGCACCTTTGGTAAAACAACAGAGGGGAAAACCAGTGCAGAATTACCTGATCATAGTTTTCCTGGGGAAGAGGTGCCCGGGGGGGGGGTATGGGAGGGCAGAACACTGGAGACAGGGAGAAGATAAAGGAAGGCTTGCTGGTGGGTGGGAAGGAGAGGAAGCAGGAAAGTAGGGAGAGTCTAGAGAAGATGTCAAGGAAGGGGGGGAAGACATAGTGGGGGAGGGGGAGATTAACTACACAAGTCCATAAGAACATAAGAGATGTCAATGTTGGATCAGGCCAAAGGCCCATCCAGTCCAACACTCTGTCACACAGTGGCCAAAAATACCAGGGGCCATCAGGAGGTCCAGCAGTGGGGCCAGGACACCTAGAAGCCCTCCCACTGTTGACCCCCCCCAAGCACCAAGAAGACAGAGCATCACTTGCCCCAGAGCCCCTAGCTATACCTTGTGGCTAATAGCCACTGATGGACCTCTGCTCCATATGCTTATCTAATTCCCTTTTGAAGCCATCCATGCTTGTAGCCGCCACCACCACTTCCTGTAGCCGCCACCAATTCCTGTCCTTGTGGGTCCCCGATTGTATAGTTCTGTAGGTGGCCACCAGCCCTTGGTAAGAATTGTAGTTCCGTCAGCAACTGCAAATGTGAGCATCTCATGGAACAATGCACAACTGTGTTATCATAGGGTCCCTGGACTTCTGGAATCTCTTCAATTGATCTTGCTACTTTTCCTTCCATATAGCAATATTCTGATATAGGGAATAGTTACCATCACGCTGTGGATTGTTTTTTGGAACCTGTAAAAATGGTGAGGACATGTTACGGTATATTGTTTTATTTCTGCAAATGGCTTTGGATATAGAATTTTTGTGCCAGTAAACTGGAATTAGAAGAGCTGGATTCAAGTACTGGGGCCAAAGTAGACGTTACATGTGATACAAGTCAGGATGCAGGTACCAGTCCTGAAGAAGTCAGCAGCTTACCTAGGGCAAGCAGCCTCCCCCATGGCTTTTTCCACTGGTGAAAATAGAGGGGGAGGGAAGAAGGATGCCCCCCCGCCCTTGCAGCACTCTGGAGCCAAACTGAGCGACTTTAAGATAAGCTGCCTGGTTCTTTAGTGTGACAGCAAGCCCGGGTGGCACCTGTGTCCCCCAACTCATGTGTAATGTCACGTTTGGTCCATGGCTTGGCCATGAACTCTCACTGGCTGTGCTTAGAGGTGCTTCTTTTTTTCAACTGGGATTGTTAGGGATGACACCATCCCATCTCAGAGTGTAGTTGTGGGGTTGGTTCAGAGACAGTGGTTCATATTTTTACCCCGCCCTCCCAGTCTCCCAGCCTAATTTAAGTTACTCTCACCCTGGTACAGTAGAGAAGAGCCGGAGTCCAGTAGCACCTTAAAGACTAACCACATCTGTGGCGGGGTAGGAGCTGTTGCGAGTCACTGCTCACAAAAACTCACCCCCTGCCACAAATGTGGTGAGTCTTTACGATGCTACTGGACTCTTGCTCTTCCCTTCCCCTCCCCACAACAGACACCCTGTGAGGTGGGTGGGGCTGAGAGAACTCTGACACAAACTGCTCTTTTTCAAGGATAGCTGTGCCAGAGCTTGTGACTGACCCAAGGTCACATCAGCAGGTGCAAGTGGAGGAGTGGGGAATCAAACCCGGTTCTCCCAGATTAGAGTCCGCACACTTAACCACTACACCAAACTGGCTCTCTACTACACCCATACCAGGGTGAGAGTAACTTAGATTTCTTACAAATCCGGTCTCTCTTTAGAGAGGTTTGAAGCCAAAGATGGGAGGGTACCACTCATTCTTTACCCACATTACATTAATAACATTAATAGCCAATGTGAGATATCGTACATCTTGGGGAGTTTTAGAGATTCGTAGAGCACCTTTTTATTGTATGCAATAATGTTTTACTGTATGTTTTATTGTATTTTACTTTTAATTCGGCATTGCTGCCTGTCAGCCGCCCTGAGCCGCTTGGGTAGGGCGGGATATAAATCCCAAAAATAAATAAATAAATAATAACTGTGTGGTGGGAGGAAGACATTGGCTGAGCTCTTCTTTTGTCTCTGAATGGGGTGGTAAACAAAGGCATCACCTGTGAGGAGCTCCCTGCTGCACATCTGCAAAAACAGAGTGGGAAGGAAGTGGCCCTCAAGAAACCACTTTAGAAACAATATTGTACTTTTTGAAAACCACAAGTTAAACTCGTTCTGGCTTTCACGGTGGTCCAAATGAAATTGTTTCGGAGGAAACATTGCAAAGGGCGTAGTAAGCACCAGACTGAATTGGGGGGGTGGGAAGAGAAGGTTCCATGCATTTTGCAAGCATCTTCAGTCTCTGTGAAATGTCCATAGGTTGTCTGGTAAGTTTTGATTCGTCCCTTTGCAACAGGATACAAAATGGTGCTCAAGACAGAGGTTTTTAAGAGGAAGAGGCGACTGGGCCTTCATCGCGATCTGCTCATGCATAGTTGCCTAGTTGGGGTAGAATGTGGACAGGGATGCCGCCAGGCATGTGCAACTATGCAAAACAGGAGCTTGATTGGGGCAGAGTCGTTCCCTGTATCACAAATACGAATTGACCATTAAGGTCTGATGTCGTTTGGACCCAGCATCCCTGAAGGACTGCCTACTCCCTGAGCAAGCTGCCAAATTTCTTTTCTGTTGGTTACCATGTATGCGCTTGATTGCTTTCACTTTCATATGTAGACCTGTTGATGCGCTTAATTGCTTAGCTGCTGGAACGTCTATATCTCTCAAGGCCACCGGTGGTTGCTGCTGGATAGTTGCTTGGGTGATCTCACGGAGAGCCGTGGGAAGGAGATATGTTATGCCGCCTAGAAGCATTTGCTCCCAGGCCCAATGGCGCGTGCGGGAACTCCCGCAATTGGGCCTCAGTTGTTTGAACCTGCCATGCTCATTGCTCCCCCCTCATTCCTAACAGTGATCCTGTACATGCACCTATAGCTTCAAATAAAGTAAAACCTTCCTGCAAAAGTGTACTTCATTGATGCTGTGGGGAAGCCTGACACCCTCTGGGACTCCCCCTCCCGGAAGGTTCGACTCTCCCCTTCTGATGCCACCTTCCACCAGCAGGTGAAGACTTCCCTGTTTTGTTCGGAGTTCCCTCTGTGATCCCTCCTCTGTGCCAAGGGATTCATTGGCTGTTTTCATGTTCTTGTCTTCATTTTACCTCTGATTTTGCTTGAATGATGCATTTTTGATGGTTTTTAATGGTTACTAAGATGTGATTTCATTTAAGTAAGGTCAAGTATACTGTCAAGTCACAACTGACTCATGGCAAACCCATGAGGTTCCGCCACACTGGGTTTTCAAGAAGCTGGTTTTACCACAGAGTTTTTGCCCAAATACCAGAGCATCACCTGGACATCGCTGATGATGTCACTTCCAGTGTGATGCCTGAGCCGTTCTCTTTCTCCTGGTTTTCAAGGCAAGAGATGAGCAAAGGTGCTTCGCCATTGCCTTCCTCGGTATAGTGGCCCCAGTCTTCCGTGACAAGATTGGACTACTGTGGGCTGTGAGGGCTGCATCTTTTCATCGGTTAGCCACCTTGGCAGCCCTTAGGAGGACAGAACGGCAGGGTATAAATCCTGCAAAATAAAATAGTCAAGGGAACTACCACCCCTACCTTTTCTCCTGATCTCTATGGAACCTGTCAATTCACCAATCCCCCGCTTTTCCTTTTCAGGCAGAACACAATTTGAGTTTCTTCCCCAGACTGTCTCTTTGAGAGCTGTAGGTGGCACTCTCGGCCTGCAGCATGCTCAGTCGTCATCCCCCCCACCCCCCACCCCTGAAGCTTTTGTTGAGATTCGAAGCTTCAGCTGTAATCAAATGAAGGCTGCCATTTCGCCCAGAAGTAGAACATTCTGAAAACCTCAAGGAAATATAATTTCTTTTCGTTTTGATGACTGTGGTTAAAATATTTAGCAAGGGCTTTAATTCCTGAAGCTATGCCAAATTTCCCAATACCAGTCGTATTTGTACACAAGTTGGTCACTGATGTAATTAAGAAATTGCTGTCCGCCCTGTTCTGCTGTCTGGTTATTAGACCATGGCAAACTTCAATGGGTTCGGAACAGCTGACTTTGGCAATAGGGTTCGGTGGTTGAATTGACACCAGTGAAGACCCACATGGATGCTTGCTATTTTTCATTTCTAGATCAAATATGTCTCTTTGACCCCTTTGATGCTATGCAGTAGAAAATGGCCCCCACTGGTGGACCCCCAGATGGCACCTCGGTTTTGGCCTCTGTGTGACACAGAGTGTTGGACTGGATAGGGCACTGGTCTGATCCAACATGGCTTCTCTTACATTCTTAATTTCTTAAAATGGCTCCGGTCCAGCAGTGCTCAAGTGGGACAGGAAATGAACTTATGGTGTTTCCACTTGCTCAAGATCTTCTGCAATGTTTTTGGTCCTGTATCTTACCATGCCAAGAAATTGCTTGCAAAATGTCTTACAGAAGAATGACTCAGGACATACAGTGTTTAACTTAGTGCCAGGGGCCAGCATGAGGTTTTCCCATGCTTCCATGAGCAGAAGGACCCTAGCGTGCACAGAAATCCTCTAGTGGACCCAAGCCATTGTTTTCTGTTCTTCTCAAAGCTGTTTGTTGTTTGTCTTTACTTTTCACATGGGGTATGGACCCCAGCTTTCCCTTGGTTTCATTTGCTTAAGTTGTATGATCTGGATTCCTGGATGAAGAATGAAGGAAAGACTGTCTGCATAGGATGTTCACTGCCAGATGTTTCTACGGATGTGTTAGCTGCAGAACGACAGTGACACCTAGCAACGAAAAACAAGCATTACAACATAATTTGAAAGGGTTTTTAGAAGTTAAAAAGGGAAGGATTCAGAAGTTCCAGTTCAGAGCAAATTCACATCTAAACAGAAACAGAGATGTCAGTTTAGCTCACGTCCCGTTTGCTAATTAGTCAGAGAGCTGCCTGGCCGTTCACAACCCGTTCTTTTGCAGGAACAGACTACTGGCAGCCATTGCTGGGTGACTCTCAGCCAGGGAGGCTTCTGACCACCTGCTGGGGACATTTCGCTCTGTGGGGGGGGGGAGGAGGGAATCAGGAGCTGACCCCCAGTGGATCAGCCGGAATCCACATTCTTCTGAACTCCCTCCCATCCTGGAAACCGTGTTGCCTCCCAGACTAGCTGCGATGCAGCAGATTTCTGGGGGAGTGACCAGAAGCCCTGCCCATTTCCCTTCTCTTCCCCCAGTCCCCACCCCAAGTGGTCAGCTTGGCCTGCAGGGAAAAGGAGAGAAACAAGCCCTTTCTCTTCTCCCATTTGTAGTGCAGAGGTTAAAAATATCATATCTGTCCCTGCCCAGCTTGGAGGAGGGAGGGGAGAGAAACAAGCTCTTTCTTCTCCCCCTTTTGCAATGCAGAGATTAAAAGCGTTGCGTCTGTCCCCAGCCAGTGTTCCAACCAGAGGCTGCACTGCTGAGCTGCATCCCCAACCAGCTCCCCGCTTACAACTAGCTGGCAGGTGCTCACTCATGTCTAGACGAGGCCTGACAAAGAAAGATAGACCGGGAAGGCAGTGGGGGCTCCAGGCGGGAATTCGGCCTGCTATTCCAACTACAAGAGGCTCAAGAAATAAAACTCTGTAATCCTTCACAGAGATCAGAATAAGAACACTCTACGACAATCTGTTGGCATTTTTCTGCTTTGAGATTTTAAACTGCTTTTCCGAAGTGAGAAGGGCAGATAATGCCAGTAAATAAGCTTCGAGGCACGTGCAGAGAGAAGGGTTTACACTTCCCCTGATGGAAGTGAGATGTGAAAGGTGCACATTCCCTGCTTGATGACGGGAGAGGTCTGAGCTCCAAAGGTCAATTCTAATGAAAGGAACATGATTTCCAGTCCTGGATCCGCAAAGGAGAGGCAGACACTTAGGACGCAACGCCCTTTCTCTTACTGCTCCTGGCAGCTCCCTACCCCAGCTCCCTGAAGTGACATCTGACACTGGAATAGATCTGCTGCAGTGTGCTTTCTTCCCCTCTTCCTTGTGCCCCATGCAGTGGCTGCTTCAGAGAGAGAGACTGACATGGACTCCACATTAAATCCTAGGTTGTCAGCTCTCAGGCAAAGGATCCTGCTGTGGGCGGGTGTGTGGGTGTGATGGAGCCTGGCCTGTCTCAGTGGGCAGGAGAAAAGACTAATTGTGCTTGGGAGGAACTGAAGAGGAGAGCTTGTTCTTCCCCCTCCCATAAAACTGAAACTCAAAGTCATCCAGTGAAGCTGGTGGGCAAAGCAGGGGTCGTTTTGTAGAAAAAGAGGTGCAGGAGCTCATTAGCATAACTCATTACCTTAACTTATTTGCATCCACCACACACCCCTGACATCACCGGAAGTATGTCAGAAGGCAACACCCACCTCTCAGGCTCCACTGGACTGTTTTGGATTGCTAGCTATTGGGGGGGGGCATGCAGATCTGTCCTCACAGAGGAGGGAGAGCTGGTGCCTGAATAAAACTTGGTCTTAAAGGTGCCACTGGACTCCGGGGGGAGATCTGCAACTTACCTGGCTGCTTCTTGCTCTGACTGAGGGCTACTGGGAGCAGGGGGTGGGGCTTGTTGCATGTGCCCACCCCCTGGGGGTTTTTTTTACTGCCGGAGCTCCGCTCCTGTGCGCTCCTGCAGGAAATGACCCCTGAGGCAAAGGATTCCAGGCAGAGAGAAGGAAGTACTGCTTTGCTCAGGAAGTAATTACATGGCAGGATTCACTGCCGGTGGATGTAATGATGGCCAATAGCATAGATAGCTTTGAAAGGAAATTAGGCATATTCATGAAGGAGAGAGCCATCCGTGGGTATAGACATGGGGCCTGAAGGAAACCTCCATATTCAGAGGCAGCAAATCAGAGGTCCAAGTTCTGGGCAGCAAATGACCCAAAGGGGACTATATCTCACCTTTGTCCAAAAGTGAAACTATGTCAGTATGAAGGTATCAGAAACTCATTAGATAGCCCAGACATCTTGTCTTCAGCTAAAAGGTTTATTTCGGAGTTTCCCCTCGCTAGACAACAATAGAAGTTCCAGTCCACATGGCAAGAGATGAGTCAACAGCACAAGGTCCCCAGCATGTACATCCTGCCCCCGCCCAGGTGCCTCCCCTCAAGTTAATCAATAGATTGGAAATCGACCCCATAGCCAATCCCCGACCTTTGGGGTAGGGCCACTTGATAATCCGCTTGGGCCCACCCCTCTCCCCCTGGCAAGAACCTTTAAAACAGTGAACACGGAGCAGCCAGCCATCTTCCCTTTTACCAACGACCCCTCTACGTCTGCTTTTCCTCTCTTGTTCAGCTTTCTGTACCAACCCCTTAAATCGCTTTGCCTTAGTCTGCAGCTAAGGTCAAATACATGTGTTCCCGGCTGGTCTGGTTCCACGTGCTTCTACCCTTTTCTCCCCTCCACCCCACCTCCTGCTGGAAGATTTAGGAGTGGAAGATACGCCTGAGGTAAATATATTCCCCCTCAACGATATAACCTGCTAATGCAACCGTGCTGTACCCAATCTACCTTTGCTTCTTAGTTCTTATGTGTATGTGGTTATTTTATTGTTTGCTTTGAGTGTTAATCAGTAAAACACAGTGAATTTTACTCCCATTTCCGTCTCTTCATTGAAGCACTTCAGTACAGCCCATCCTTCATATACATAGACCAGTATCCCAATTAATAAACTGTTCCAATTGTCTCTCGTAAAGAGCAATTCGGCTAACACCTGAGCGGTGAGTGTGGCCTTCTGACACACTTCCAGTGATGTCAGAGGGTGTGGCATATGCAAATTAGTTATGCTAATGAGCTCCTACACCTCTTTTTCTACGAAATGACCCCTTATCCTTGCTATATGGTTTTGGCAACACTGGCCTAAACATGATATCTGCACAGAATTACAGCCCTTTTAATTATAATTTGTAATCACAATCTTCACTCTGAGAAATATCCAGAAATGAGTTTCTCTCTAGTGGGCAGTAATCATGCTTTGTTCCTTGTGCCGGCTGCTGGTGCCACAACTCTCAGCTTATGTCAATGAGTTACTTCTCTGAGCCACATCAGTCGTCTTGTTTCATGCATCCGTGAAACCAGCTCTAGCAAAAAGCTTCACAGACCAGCATCAAGTCAATATCTGCAATGAAGGATTTCAGATGTAAATGTATTGTGCACCATTTATTAGAATGAACATTCCTTTTGACAAGGTGGATTATGTGAATATATGTTTATGAACGAAGCTACAAAACCCTCAAACCGCTCCTATTATTGAACTAAACCGGGGATACTAGTGGGATACCTGGATTCTGTCTCTTAGGAGCACATAGGAATACGCTTACTTCTAATAAAATAAGAAATCACTGGACTTTAATAAATGATACAGTTGATTGCACTTTTAGCCTTTTGGAAATGAGCAATGGTATATCCTAGATTTAAAACAATTCACAGTAAACCATTTTTGAATATAGGGTTCAATTCTAAACCATTATAATCCAGGGAGATCTTCTAGCGGGCTTCATTGGGAGGCGAGCTGCTCCCATTATTATTTTAATACCCAAATCAATAGCTTTTTGTAGGAGTCCTTATCGAGTTGACCAGGGCAATTCAATGCTCTGCTAAAAATCCTGCACAATAACATTTCCCTCCCACTAATTTACTGATGTCTCAGTCCTTAATGTGTTTCACAGAAATATGCCGTAGTGTTCTTGTAGGGTAGGAAAAGAATGACTAACAGTGCAATCCTAAGAATCCTGGGAGTAAGCCCGATTGAATACACCTGAGTAGTATGATTCTGAGTAGAATTGCTTAGGATTGGTCTCTTAGAAGGGAAATGATACAGGTTTATGAGAGTATCTCAGGGGTGTCGAACTCATTTGTTACGAGGGCCAGATCTGACATAAATGAGACCTTGTTGGGCCCCTGGGCCATGTGTGTCATGAAATGTAATGCCAGGTAGCGGAGATATAAACTTTATAAAGGACACAAACACAAAGTGGGGTTTTTTTAGTTAAAATAAAAACATGCTTAAAACATTAGCACTCTTGCAATATTTAGTTTATTGTCTTAGCCATTGGCCATAACAACACAAAATAAATCAAAGCACAACCAACAGTATACATCAGTAACTTACAGTAAGTCCTAGACCCAGTCTTATCTTTTTCGCCGCCAGTGCAAACAAAGCCATTCTGCTAGTAACATGTGCATCAATATCAGAGAGCAAGAAAACGGTCAAATCCTGCTCTGAAATTCCATTATACAGAGGTACAATAGGATAAATAAACCTTTGCCTAAGTGATTCGTGCCATGAACATCTCAGAATGTAATGCTCGACATCATCCACTTCACCCATACCACAGAGGCATATTCTGGAGGCGGCAGGGACACCCCGAAAGCGGCCATATTTTGTGTATTTAACAGTGCCTGGTGACTGCCACCTGTCGGGTAGTCCCGCCATGAGGTTATTTTCCTGTCTGCTGGACTGTGCTTGCTCCGCAGCTGTGTTTCAGTTTTGCTCCTTATTCACACCACTCCAGTCTACTGACCTTCCCTTTCACGTGTGATCCCCGAGGCTTTCTTTCCATTGTTTCTCATTCTCCTGATGCTGGTCCTTGCGCCTTGTTTGCTGGAAGTCTCCTGTGTTGTTTTACATGCCCTGATCCACCTTGAGTCTCAGTGAGAAGGGTGGGCTATAAATAAAGCAAATAAATAGCATAAATAAGAGTAGACCCCGGAAATTCCTCTGGGGGGGGCAGTGAAAGCACAACATTTCAGCACATGCCCCAAGCCATGGTGGGTGGACGGCTTTCACACGCAACCCGCCCTCCCTATGCCTGGGTGCTCTGTCTCTCCACCTGTCTCTCTGTGTGTGCTGCTCCCATCATTCACCAGCTGCAGCAACGACAAATCTGAGTGCAAATAAAAACTATGTTTAGTTTGCAAAACAGGAGGCTGGTATTTCCATCCCGTAAAGTTCATTGTTCTGGCTGGCTTGCTATTATAGCAGTAATATATTAAAGGGAAGCCATTGCAGCTGGCTGAACCCCATTCAGCATGACAGAGGAAACAACAGTGCTTGGAGGGTAAGGATGTGGGGGCGGGGTGGGGACAAAAAGAACGTGAGCAGAGCCCGGGCTCTGAGTCGAACACCTGAAAAGAGCTCGGCGGCAAGAGAGAGAAAGCAAGAGTGCAAAACCGCCAGAAAAGTAGAGAAATCCCCACGGGCCGGCCTTTAGGCCATTCAAGGGGTAGGGGCTGCTGCTCTGTGCAAGTTCTCCAATGCCTGGGCCTGCGGGGGCCCACAGTCAGCCAGGAGGCAGCCAGATTGGGGGGGGAATCTATCCACCCCCTCCCATGCAAAAAGAGTCTCACGTCGCCTTTCTTCTGTGTGTTCAGCCCCATTTTATGCGGAGCTCTTGCCTCCCTCCCTCCCTCCCATCGAGGAACTTCCAGGCGGCTTCCTGGGGGCTTCCCTCCTGCTCCCTCTCAGAGTCTCCAGACTGGAGTGCCAGAGCAGCTGCCCCCTCCCAAGCCCAGTTCCAGCCAGGCGGAGGTGCTAAGGAGCTGTGGCGCTCAGCCGAATCTCTTGCGCGCGCCTTCCCTCATGCGGTGCAGTTGAAGACGCCTCCACAGCCAGGAGTGGGAGGGCTTCCTCGGGGGTGTGAATGCTGGAAATCTTCGGCATTGGCTCTCCCGAGGACCATCTGGCTGACTAACAGCGTGAGGCAGGCAGAGACCGACCGGGCCCTGGATCCATGTGCTTGCCCACCTGCTTTTTTGTTCTGGTGCTCAGCAGTGTGTTCCTGGTTGCCGGGGCAGAAGGGAAGAGGGTGGGGGTGGGCACCCCCAGATTTAACCCCGCCCCTCCCCAGGCATCTGGAGGGAGGGCTGTGGAAGGGGTGCTTTTTCCATGGGAGTGCAGCACGGCTGCTTCACAGACGGGCTCTGGCTTCTCTACACTCCCTTGAGGTCTGCGCCCTAGGCGGCCTAGGTTGGCCTAATGGTAGCACTGACCCTCCTCATCTTATGTTACTCATGTTTGAATTCAGTCCTTGTTTAGGATTCAGATACAGGCCTGTTGGTCCTCTCTCTCATGGATTGCTGCCTTGATGTGACAAGGGGGTTTGCATAGTTTGATGAGGCTGCAGGCTATGCCATGGAGGGCCACCCAAGACAGACAGGCCACAGCGGAGAACTCAGACAAAACATGATCCACTGGAGAAGGAAATGGCAACCCATTCCAGTATCTTTGCCAAGAAAACCCTGTTAACCAAATTGCTCTATTCATTAATAAAGATGGGGAATTTGAATATTTTAAATGGCAATTGGCAAATAGGGAGCAATAACTCTTGTATACAGGAGTCCCGCCCTTTCCAATAATCTCAGAAATAGATGCAGAGACCAAGTCTTAAAGAATTGGTTTCTTTACTGGAGAATATGCACTCATACAAATAAACACAGTCACACACTCAAGCAATACAGTATTAAGAAAAATAGAAAGGTACAGCGACCTTCGCATGCGCAGGTAATTTGTTGAGGGGTGATACGTACCTGTCTTGAAGAGATGACATCCTACAGTGAAAAGGGGGAAGGGAGACTATAAGGAAAACGGGTTGTATTCTGAACCATCAGAACATGTGGAGAGACCTTGGGCAGCACTTACACTGAGGGCCAGCAAGATAGGATGAGGTCAGGTATAGAGGAAGAGAGAGAGAGAGCATGGCGAATTCTGCTCTTTTAATACACTATTTGGACTTGGGGGTGGGCTTCACTGGCCACTTCCCTTGTCATGTCCTCAGGAAGTTGCTTAGGCAAAAACTAGTTGCAGGAGGATGGTGGGGCTTAATGGTTGGGCAATATTGATTCCATTACTACTAACAGTGGCACCTTTAGAAGACAACAGCAGCAGCGGCCAGGTTTGTTAGTCTTGATGGCCCGATGATCGCTCTGGCTGATGGGCTTGGCAGGTATGATTTGTCAGTCGGCTAATCCCTTTATGCAAGTAGATCTTTTGTCATACTGGGCAGCATACGTGCGGTATCTGACGAAGGTGGGTGGGGGAGATGTGCCTGCGTGCTGACAGGGGTTTCTGCTCACGGAGTCTCTGTGGAGATGTTCAGGTCTCCCTGTATTACATGGCGTTCCTCTGCAGCATGCTTTTACTGGCTTTTGTCTGCTGTCTGTGGCCAGGGTGCTTGGCTCATCTCTGCTGCGTTGCAGGTGAAAGGTGGCAGGTAACCCATGGATCCATCCTTTGTCTGGAACATCATCTCAGGGGGAGGCTTCCCTCATCTGAGCACGTGTTCACAGTCCAGGCAGTTGGCATCAGCTTGGGGTCACCACACATTCCATTTCTCTTGGCACACCCAGGGGTTATTTCCTGCAGGAGCGCACAGGAGCGGTGCTCCGGCAGTAAAGAGCCCAGGTGGCGGGCACATGCAACAAGCCCCACCCCCTGCTCCCAGCAGCCCTCAGTCAAAACAAGAAGCAGTCAGGTAAGTTGCAGAACCTCCCCCCAGCCCCCCGGTCCAAAACAGTCTAGTGGCACCTTTAAAATCAAGTTTTATTTAGGTATAAGCTCTCCCTCCTCTGCGAGGACAGATCTACACGTCCCCCCCCCCAATAGCTAGCAATCCAAAAGAGTCCAGTGGAGCCTGAGTGCTGGGTGTTGCCTTCTGACACACTTCCAGTGATGTCAGGGGGTGTGGCACATGCAAATAAGTTATGCTAATGAGTTATGCTAATGAGCTCCTGCACCTCTTTTTCTATGAAATGACCCCTGAGCACACTTATTGCACAGTCCAGTTATAGAGTATATGAGAGCATTATAAGCTCCTTGCAGGGCAACAACCCCATGGACAGTAACAAAAGGCTAAAAGATA